>NC_052675.1:17873637-18173637 GCF_016802725.1 Solenopsis invicta
AACGCGTAAAACGACTTAAGTTTTATCTCCATACCTCTTACTTTTTTCCTCCGCTTTTGTCCTTTTTAGATTGGACTATTTATTTTTATTAACTCTTAAGCTCGAAACACGCTAAAACCTAATTTAAAAAGTTTGATCTCCGAAAACTTTTCGGTTTTTATCTTCAATATCTTTCAAGTGAACGTATATATATATATTGCTGCACTCGTTACTGACGGCCGTTTTTTTTTGTTTTTTTTTTTTGACGGGACACGGAGCAAGATACATTTTCGTTTCTGGCTCGAGCTACGACAATATTGCATTATTCGGGCGTTATTAACTTTTTACCGGCTTATCGAGCAAAACTCGTTGTTTCGGGCTCTAACAAATGACCGGGAGATATCCTCCGTGACTTCATAGCACCTCGGCTATGATACAAACGACACATTTTATTTACGGCACGTCCGCGGCGAAGGGAAAAAAAGAGCGAGAAAGCGAAGTAAAGCGGAAACGGAAGCAGAGAAAGGCGCAAATCGTATTTTCCAGGCGAATGAAAGCAGGGCCGGTACTGGGCGTTACTACACCCCTCCCCCTCCCCTCCCTCCCTCGCCCATTTCCAGTCGAATTTAAATTTTGCACCTCTTTTTTTTTATCGCGAAACCTTTGGACAATAAATCACCATTTCACAGATCTATTTATTCAGATCTTGATAATGAAAACAATGATAAATTTCATACCGTTCATGCTTTATGTATCATACTTTTTCCCTATCTTACACTATATGTCTATGCTTTCGTATTCTATGCCGCACCCGCCACTACATTTAGATAGCGGTGCACAAATCGGACGCATAATTCACTCGGTGAGCCGAGAAAAGGGCGTCTTTCATCGCCGTTCCCTTCTCGTTGCAGATAAAAGCGCTGTTCGTTCAGCAAAAGACGCAATTGGCGCGTCCCGTGCTCGAGGCGAGCCTCGAGAGGATGCGCATCTCGTTGTACAACACGAAGCTACTACTGACGACGGCGGCTTACCTGCCCGCCTTTTGCTTCGTAAATTTCCTCCAATTTGGAAGTATGCTCGGGTAAGTTTGGATAAGCCGCGGCGCTTCGAATGCGCTTTTCGACACGCGAAACACTCGAAAAGCGATGAAAGCGAGCACCGTTCGATTGATGTAGATTCAACACGATGAGACTGTGGGTGCCGCATCTCTTTATTATTCTCAACAACTTTGACGAGGAGAACTGGACGCCGAGGGACAGGCAGCCGACCTTCTGCGAAATGCTGGACCGTCAAATGACTTTACCGGGCAGACGATATTTGAATTGCTCCAACTTCGACGACGCGTGTCTCAAGGTTGGTAAAAATCGCCTGAGGCGCCAAGCTGCACTTTGTTGATAATATAATTATCGTTAAATCACTGTTGAACTATCAATCTCGAGATAAAGCCGCAGCGTTTCTGATTAACGAGTAATTAAAGCGATATCCGTCGATTAACCGCAAACTGCGAGCCTCATTAACAATTTCCTTCAATAGAATTTATGTAATAGCAATTGTATAACCGCCTTCATGCTTTTCCAGTGGACGATCAATCCCGTGATTTATCAAAATTCCACCATCATCGCATCGTCGGCCGTTGTATTCTCATTTCTCGTCGGATTCATAATGACTACCAAGCTTCGAAAGCAAATCATAATACGTAAGATATTACAGCGTTAAATTTATATTATTTATGTTGTGTGAACATCAAAAGTGTCATCTTCCCTATTGATATCTTGTTAAATTGACATGAATTATCTTGCACAGGAACAAACGCGATAAGTAATTTTATATAAAAATTCCTTTCCTTCTTTTCAAGCGAACGTCAATTTTTTTTCACGTATTTGTCTAAATTCTTGTTATTTTTATAAATCCTTCTCGCGGCGTAGAAGTTGGCTGAGCGTTGTCCGTGGAACGATTGTTTCGCGGGAATAATCCATAAATTAACGGGTACAACACCATTGTCGCAGTCATGGCCCTCCTGATATCGGTGGCAAGCAGTTTCGGAATAAATTGGGCGCAGTCTCCGCCGTATATGCTGACGCTGGCGTCGGCGGTTATCGTGACGACAAGAATAGCGGGTAATATCGTTACCGCGGTGAATGTCGACGTTATTCCCGTCCCATTAAGGTAATGCCGCGCGAATATATAAGCGCGTCTCTTTGACGCGCGCGACCGTATCCTCCGCACTCTCGTGCCCGCGCATTCCCGTATAGCTCTGGAGAAATTAATTGCGCCACGTGCAACCACGTGGCAGATGCTGGCGAGTTGCGCGCGAATGGTAGCAATCTCGGGACTTATCGAGCGCAATCCTCGATTCGCTGCTTATCATCGTTCGCGTCCGTTAACGCGAGAAACGGGGGATACGTCGTCACGGGGGAGAGATAGATACAATTGGTCGACAGAAATTGATCTTTTTGCTGTAGAGCCACGAGCATTGACATCCTCGTCACCACTGGTAACATTGGCGCTGTCATAGGAAATCTGATTTTCTCCGCGCTTCTGGACAACGAATGCATTAGCGCTTTCATGGGATTTGGCTGTTTTTTCTTCGGTACGTTTAGCACAATGCGAGCTAGATTAATCCTTCCGAATCGTGTCATTTCATAGATAACAAATAAGATTTAGCTATTGCACATACATATTTAAATTGTTTGCGTTACACCGACAAAAAACATATTGCAATTACAGTAATTAATTTGAATATAATCCATAGCCAACTATAAACTTATAGTTATTTTAATCATACAAGTTGCAACTACCAATTATTATTATTATATACATAAATAGTAGACAAATGTTTAAAAAATAGTTAAATTGACTATAAAAAATTGCCATTGCATTTACTATATAAAAATTTTTTTTTTTTGTTTATATTTTGATATTTTATTATATTATATAGAAAAGGTTATTATTACTAACATTACAGTTAATACTTTTTTTATAGAAATAAAGTACAGCTCGTAATTACAATTACTTTACAATATGCAATTATAGTCACAAGTACGAAACATTTTTCTTTTAGTATAAATATATCATCAAATTTATTGTGCTTGAAAACGTAAAGCTTATTGTACATGAAATGATATATTCGTAATATAGATAGAATTAATTTAATTGGTTAAATTATACATGTATATCAATTGTAACGTTGAAATGCAAAAATTGCTGTTACAAATGCTCAAACATTTCAGATTAATTAGCTTAATTGAATAACTAAAATTAATTCAAACTAAAATTATCTAAAAGAATTATTCTGTTTTCTTATCTAATGTATTTTTTTTTTTTTTACAGTTTGCTTCTGCGTGTCTCTACTTTTCCCGCAACCCACGAAAGAATCGCCGGCGAAACTTGCCGAGATTAACACATTAAAATCGTGAAGAAAGCAACACACAAACACTTCAAAATTATATTCACAGAGTTGTAAAGATTCAATTAAATGTGTAGTTGCTTGAAAAACTCGTGGCTGTTAGGCTGTGATATTTATCTAGGACAATTTATCGGAAAGAGAATTTATAGGAAAGAAATAAAAATTATAATAAGAAAAATTCAAATAAATCCGCCTCTCTTTCCTCCCATAACGCAAGTAGACGTAATATAGTTTTTTTATAGAGAGAAGTCTATGACTATCTCTTTTTTTATTCTTTCCCAATATTTCTCAACCAAACAATGCAACATTTAATGACCGACAATAAAACAAGCACTTTCAAGCTTTATGAAAACGTTTCGTGTGTTGTTTAAAAAAATTTTCCCGGTTATGAGAGTAATATACCTTCGTAAAAGTTTATAGCGTCAGAAACAAGAAACGCAGATGTGAATATAATGTTACTTTTTACGATTATGAAAATATCGCGTATTAAACAACCTCTTTAATTCTAACAACCATCTTGAACAGCCTTCGTTTATGAGTATATGCATATTTGTGATAATATGCTTTTTAAAACACCGTTATATTCCTTGACTTTAATAATACATGCAACAAAAAATAAAAGTAACTTTATTCTACCTTGCCACTTTATGTTTTAATTCTTTATTAAATTTTTAAAGTTTCAAGAACTGTAATTAACGTTTCGTTCTAGAGAAAATTGGGAATGATTTAACGTCTTGTTTATACTCACACATATTGTACATCTTCCTATTCACAAATATTATATATTTGAGTTAAATTGCTCTTTTAGTTTCGTTTGAGATTTAGGAAGTCACACTTGAATTGGAAAGTATTTTGCACTTGCGATTTGTTCGAAATTATTCAAAAATCTTCATCGTCGCTTAGTAACGAGAGACTTGTGTCAACCTGCGTGAACATCGCGTCACGGATAGCAACGACAGGTTGATTACGTGTAAGCTGCGAGACACCGTCGCGGATAGTAGCAGTTATCAAAAGTTATCCGGCGCGATAGTTAATTAGCTAGTTGTGCGCGAAACTGGCCGAGGGACAAATTCACCGTAAAGTTTACTTTTGCCGAATATGCATGAGGGAACCATATAGCGCGTGCTTATTGCCATAGCGGTGGCAAGGCGAGAGTTACTCCGCTGGAGCTGCACTTCTCGGTTTTGCCCGAAGCATAAACATCTGAACTTGTACGCGGTTTCCTCTGGTTTGGCGCAATCGTGCGATATATAGGGCAGGCCGCCGCCGCCACCGCGGAATTAACGTAAGCCGTACAGTTATTCGTCACTTAACCCTTTCGGGATAACTCCAAGGATAACGCGGTCCCAAAGAATGTTTAATGCTATCCAGGGATTAAGAGCTTTCCGTGCGTTTTGGGCTTATACGAATGTCGGGTCTAGTCTCAAGAACCAAAATTCAAATAAATATAATATTTCGAAGAAACAATGCGTAATCTATAAAAAAAAAGTTTAAATCTAACTTGTAAAACAGTAATTTTTTACCACTATAAAATTGTACACATAATACACGTATATAAATAAGATTTTACAATAATTAACAATAATAATTATAATTATGAAAGCTAAATTATCGGCTACTTCTGAAAATAACATATGTTTGACCCATTATATTCTGTTTAAAAATAAAATTAATGCGCGTTATTATTTGATCATACAAAATTGACATAAGCGCCAGAATTTCACGTTATTTGGAAATTCACAAATTTGTGGCGGTCTACGTGGTGGGCAATGATTTATTTTATAGGATTATATACCGAACGATACGTGTGTGAAGCGACTCATCCCGCATCATTATTTAAACAAGTCCACGCATCATCGATCACTTCGGCAATTTTATCTTCGATTTAATCTCTGTTGCATTTAATGTGCGTTATTCATTTTAGGTCATGTAATAATCATGATGTCTCATTAATATTTTATCGCGATAAATATCGCGGCAGCTTTATTAAATGCGTTAATTAAAGACAAATATATAGCGAATGAAGATGTTTGCACGAACGTATATTAACTGCGATACAAATTGGTTAGCCTGTGAAGTTATAAATTCCGTCAAATAAACATTTTATTTTTCGCAAATTAAACGATCTATGGAGTATAAATACCGAGAATAAAGGATTAAACAAAATATTAAAATATAATATGAAAATTGATGTTTGACTCACCGACCGATGCGCAACGAGCGGAGTTACTCAGCCACGAAGCTACGTTGATACTGTAACACACAAACATAAGATTTAAAAATTAAAACTGTGTTCAAAATAATCGATACTTCAAAAGTTACTTTTTATACACCCAGAGAAAGATTTCTTTGAGTCAAAAAATGTTTGTTTGACTCAATGAAATTTGTGCATTGGTATACGGCTAAAAAAATTTCTTTAATTCGAAGAACTTTTTTTATTGTTCCTTTTATTAGAATTAAAGAAATAGTTTGATTGTGAAACGCAAATCTTTTTTTAAATAAAAGAAATATATTTTTAAAACTAGAATAACTAAATTATGTCTTACATTTCTGCCAGTACTTTCTTTGAATTAAATAATTATTTATTAAAATTAAACCAATCATTTGAACAAATAATTTATTTACTTTAAGAAAGATTGATAATATTTGATAATATTTGATATTGATAAAATTGATTATTTTACCATGCAATTATAGTCAGACTTTTTTTCAACATAGCTAATTGTAAGCTTAAATGGATGTGTTCCACTTAACGCTCGTAACACTCCTGGAATCATTTCACCCTTGTTGTGTATCAAATATTTAACAAAGACAGATGATACTCATAAGTGCCTGTGCGCGCCAAAGCGAACGCAGCCTATGCAATCATCCCTGAGAGGTAGCATCAAAACGTACTCTTCGTGCCCTCTGATGTGGACCGAACAGGGATGTTGAAAATGAACAATTCTCGACACATTTTCCATGGACGATATAGCAGTATACCTCGAGTGTAGGTATTCGCTATTTTGGAACATTTCAGAGCTTTTAAATTATCGATTGAGTAAATTATTAATTATTTAAATTATTAGTTTTATTATATATTATATATTATATAATTATTTATACTAGATATTATGTATAATTATTTATATTAGATATTACGTATAATTATTTATATTATCGATTGAGTAAAAGTACCGAGTACTGATACCTTATCTACTCGTAGCTATTTTATCGGCCGCCATGCACGATATACTCATGTTTATTGACTGTAGATTCTCGTTTTCACATGGAAATGCAGTTTTTTTTTTGCAAACAGTTTGACCCTCAAATGCAAATGTAGAATTAATTTTTTCTCAGTGGGCAATAAATTAAAGTCATATAAAACTAAAATTAGAGATTCCAAATTAGAAATAAAATTAGGGATAATTAAAAAATATTCAATCAATTCTAATTCATTCTCATACAGCTACATAATCTAAATAATAAAAAAATGCAATCAGTACGTAATTATATAATATATTTTTGGAAAATATATTTTGTTTCTCTCAGCATAGGTGACCAAAATTCGCGAATCAAAATACTATAACAAAAATGTTCAAAAAAAATTAAGTCAAATAATCATTTATCAATTGTTTTACAAACAATTATTTTTGAGATATTATATATAAGAGTTTAAAGCTAATCACTTAAAGTTTATGTTTACGATCACCTTTCATGTGGTTCACACTTCGATCACACTTTAGTAAAGTATCATGACATGGGGTCAAATGACTCAAACAACTTTGACAACAGTCGCGCCCAAACTATTGATTGTTTTAAGTAAAAAAAATTACTAAACATTCTTTAAATAGTGTAAATTAAATCAATTTCTAGTTGTGTTAAATTTTAATTCAAACATAACAAAAAAATTACTAAATTAAAAGAAATTAAAGAAACGTAGAGAACATTCAATCGAATCTTTGATTGGAGTTGCACTCGGAGTTGCACAGACTCTCCATTGATCATTAAGGATTAATTATCGCACATATGACTCACGGACATACAACTGTCTTCTAAACGTAGTTCGTGATTGGCTTTAAACTCTTATATCTCAAAAAGTACAGTTTGAAATAAAAATTTATAAATAACTATTTTACTTAATTTTTCGAGAACTTTCAAGGTTATAATATTTTAATTTGTAAATTTTGAGAAATCCCATTTACACTGAAAAAAAGTCTTGTTAGATCAATTAGAAATCTTGCAGATTCAACTAGTATGTATGTTCAAAAACGGACGAATCAGAAACTTGTAGAAGTTACCGAGTTATTGTAAAGTCTATCAAACGTTTTAATTATGAAATCTCGATTCCTATTATAATAAGAAAATTCTGCTTGATTCAAAACGCATTTCAAAACGCAATCATATTAGTTTTGTTGATATAATAAAATTATTTTTCTCAATGTATAATACATTTCCAATAATAAATTTAATACATCAATTAATATAATTTATTACTCGCGTAAAAATTTTTCACTTGTTCTAAAAGTGAAAAGTGCATTTGTTGAGATAAAAGCAGGAACACGAGTATATCTTGATAACGAAACATTAAAAAGAAAGAGCAAAACGCACGCAAAGACTATAACTATAGAGGCGTTTTAATTTCCGTTGAAATATCTCCGCGAAACTAAGATGAACATACTATCTCATACTTCTATATGCACAGCTATCTCATCTCGAGACTTTTTTTATTCTCCTTTTTCCGCGACTTAAAATAAAGAGAGAAAAGTAGGAGAGAAAAAGAGAAAGACAATTGTAATATAATTATCATAGTAAAGTGCTGTTTAGCACCTGTATCAATGCCAAGTCGAGTGCAGTGCAAGGTAACCCTTTCACTACGGTCGACTCCCGCCGTAAACCGGGTATGCAGATGAAAAATAACACGAAGCTGACACGGCGATTTATCTCGTCAGAATTTTTCAGCGTAAAAAAAAAGTTTTCATAAAACGAGTAACTTCATACTTCCCGATCAAGCTTTCCGCAACTTGTCCGAGAGATGTTAGAGAATAAAAACTTTGAAACTGGTTATGTAGAAATTCTCTCATTCAATTTATCTCAGCTGTTCTTCTACAAACATAATTTATGCAGTTTGCAAAAACTGCGCGTCTTAACAAATCGCATTTCTGGAGCAACAAGTTCAGAAATTTTATAGTAAAAAAATTTTTTATCTTCTTTTCCCTCGTATCATTCTTAAGAAATAAATAATATTTGCAAAGATTTCAAAAATTCTCATTCGTAAATCAAAAATGTAACTTTTAAAATATTCAGATTTCAATTAATTCCTCAAAGAAATATTCAGACTGAAATATTCAGACTTTGAGAAATTAATTAAAATTATGGTAAATAGGAGCAAATTAATTCTTCAAAGTTCAACATATTTTACCATAATTTTATTTATCGTTTATTTAAAGTTCACGGTACTTTACTGTGAAATCGCATTATACAACAAGCAGGCAGAAATAACGAGAGTGAAATAATTTTCCTTTCGTTTCGCAAAAGTTTCAGCTTTAAGAACATAAGACGAATGTTCACGCACATTCTTAAAACACGCGGTCTTGCAATCTTTTCGATCATGAAATAAAGTCCGCGCTCTTATCTGCGGCAGAATCGAGCGGCATTAAGCTTGACCGCCCCCGTACATATTTCGCCATGAATAATTCATCGCGTGCAACGCGCTTGTCCGAAACAATGCACGCGGACGCGATCGACAAATCTCGTCATTCGGGGAATTAGCATTTTTATCCTATGGCGCGATGCTACGCAATCCCCCGCATTCACCTGTGTAATCAATCGATCCCCCGAGTTCCGCGCGATCTAATCACGATAATATGGTAAACTTGTCTTGCGACGAAGACGATCCATAGGGGATCATTTCCTGATAACATGGCATCGTGGCGCCTATGCTGACGTTTCGCGTTACTTATCACCGATCAATTCTGTACGTGTCGACGACTTCACCCCGTTTGCGTTTCCTTAAGCCTAAATTACATTCAATCCTGCCACGGCGTTTACGCTCGCTGGGACGACGTGCATCACGTTATAATCTAAAATGTGTAACAGATGAAATCATCAGATTTTTGTACAATCGCCAATTTCCCGGCACTGCAATTTAAATAGTGAAAAAGAATATTACGCAACGAATGCGTTTTCTGCAGGTGCAATGTTAACGATATTTTCTGATCCATCGTTAAAAATCAGATGATCGATTAATCCTCAATTTTCAATTTTAATAAATTAAATTCTAATAAATTTAATAAAATGCAGCTGCTGAAAGATATTAATAAATGTGTTGGCATAAAAGCGAAATATAATAAGGTCTGATAACAGTATCGGAATTATCTCGACTGCGAACGCAATTGAGCGTTTCCCGCTCGCACATTTACGAAATTCCGGGAACACCAAATGACATGAAAAATTAGATTACCAAAGTTCGTAACTTATGCGCGTGTCCGATTTGGAAATGCCTGCTGCGGGAAGCCCTGCTGATATCTAAAGTTTGCGAATTATATTTGCTGATGAATCAAATAATTTTTTACTATGGATTATCGATTAATATCGCTGAATGTTCAAATATTTTTCCTGATGCCGTAACAATAATTGAATTAAATTCGCGAAATTGAATTGCAAAATTAAATTGAGAGATCTGTTATTTTACAAACACAATGTTATAAATGTTACTACGTGTAATAGAAATATGTTACAAATTATAAATAAACCTCGCGATACAGCCGTGCGTTCGTTAAAAATGCAATATATCTTTAACTTATGTTAGTGTAAGCGGGACAGCTAATTCTGCTCGCGGCAAAGTAAAATAACGAAGTGTATAAAAAATATTTTGAAAAAGATTTTGATATCGAAAATGTAGTTCAATTATCAAGAATAAAAAATTGAAAATTCATCATCATATTACAAAATATTTTATTTTTTTTTTTTGTAATTAACGAGAGAATAAAAAACCACGGTGCTCACATCAAAAGAAAAAAAAACACAAAATTTCATTATGCGCTTTTCAAACTTGTATATTTATATCTCTTAGATTTATTCGCTCTTTCAAGACGTGATATTGTTTCTTTGCATAAAAGAACAATTTCTTAGGACCTCACATAGCTTGAGTAGCAAGGGGCAAGTGAATTCTGAGTGTATTACCTCATTTGTAATTTTAGGATTATAACTTTTCTTTCGGGTTTTATATATCAAGCTGATTTTACAAGAAAGATGCTTGATGTTTGATAAAACGGATTTAGCGCGCTTTTAACTCGATTCACTTTGAGATATAATTTAAACACCGAGAAAAAAGATATTTTCTGTTTCGTAATAATATGTTATGTCCTATTTTGCAAAAATATTAGATTATTATCATTTAATAATAATTTTGAAAATATTTAATCTAATGATTAGTTTAAATTAATGTTTAATTAATTAAATAAATAAAAATAGCACATATAATTATATAAAATATACATAATAAAATATATCAAACGTGGTAACTTTTGTCTTCTTTAAATAACATAATGTTCCGACTTATCTCCTTTATTCTGAGCATCAAAGGATTGATTTTGGTACTGTGGCTTGTGAAAAGGATGCAGTGAACTACTCTTTTCTCGGGGGATGATTCCGCCACTCTGTGTGAGTGTGACTCATCGGGATTTTCCCAGTCTAGACAACGAGAACGAGCATCTCTTCCGCTGGGACATTGTGTCGTACACAGCGGAGCAATAGTATGTGACATCATCAACATCCTTAAAGTCATATCGATAAATCACAGACTGCCAGTCACAGGCGCGAGGCAAGCACCGTTACTCATCTCATTTGCCTAATAATGCGTAGCGTACAATCAAGTCAAATTTTAATCAATAAACGTAATCCTTTCACTCAATATAGATCAACAAATTGTTTTACAAAACAGATATTTAGAAATCCAGCAAAAATAAAATTTTGCGAGACGAAAGTCATCAATGCAACACACATAGTATATTTGTAAAAAAGTAAAACAGAAAATAACAAAAGTTGTTTTTGTTCGTTGTGAAGTAACTAATGGTGAATTTTTTAGTTGTCGAAAGTAGTTGGACGACGAAATTCGTGGAAGAGTTAAAGCTTGATACATCGAGAAATGTCCTGTTTATCTTTCCAAGCTCGTCGCAAGGAATCGCGTAAAACACACTAATTAGTTTAATGTGGTAATTAACGTTCCTGAACAATAATTTGCGTCCACCCTATATATTCACAGCGATCGAGATTAGCGAGAGTAACAACCCGACTGCTTTTACCAATACAGAAAAAATTTCGTTCACCGTTTTTTGTTTTGTCAGTAGCATCGATTTATAATCGCATATTTTTTTGGCTCGTTAAACGAACGAGAAGTTCGAAAATGTCATAATACAAAAGTAAAAGATTCTACTAAAATTTCTGTTCATCAAAAACACCATTCAGTGCTGCGAACATCGCTGAAGGGAGCAATTAAAGCGTAGCAAGGGATGAGAAAAGGGAAAATCATTCCCTAGATATCGATTTTTGTACGAACAATCGAGAAGTTGAATGCATTTGCGGCATGAATCGCGAAAATAAACGAACAACCCTTCGGAAATTTCAGATCCATTAAGCACGAGAAATTCCTGCTTCGAGACAAAAGAGATGATAGAATATACATGGTCCCCATTACAATTTAATATACATGAGAGATGTTTGGCAAAAGTTAATAATCGTTCGAGTTTCAATATAAAATATTGATTATTAACAAAATTACTCAATAAAATAAAAATGGGTTCTATATCACTTCCTTCTCCCTCACAAAAACCTGTATAAATTATTTTTAATTAATTAAGATTTAAAAGCAACCAAAGAAGTTCGTTAACTTCTTTTCATTTAATCGCAGCAATTATAATCAAGCATATCCATACTAGAATTAATAATGGTGACCTTAATGGAGAAGCGATTGTTCTTCAAGGACATTTCAAGCAGACGCACACCGAGACTTTGCGTGCGTTTCGTTATACACGATAATGTTGGTCAACGAACCCTCCTCGCGATAACAGTGGATCAATTGAAATGCACCCCTCGCGCGCGCTATCCCAGACCGGCCATTACTACGATGCAAGGGGCGCTCCATTTTCTTGCTCGAAACGTGTCTCTCGGATACAAGATTCCTTCGAGTTGAAGTATTCTAGAATGTATGAACTTTTCGATACACGTAATCCGAGAATGACGCAAACGATTCTAAGAGGATTTTATGTCGTATCTATTGTAGTTATGTTACGAAAATAACCGAGTTGCTTGCTACAAATACCTCTTGTAGCTTTCTATGAAAAGAATGATGCAGTCCTTCTTACAGAAGATAGAAAAAAAGTTATTAAAAATTAAAATAAAATTTTCGTTGCTCGAGAAATTATCGAAACTGTAAAATTGTTAATTAGTCTAATTATTTAATAAACTTCCCAGTAAATGTTTTGGATATAAATATCCTATCTAAAGTGAAATTGAAAGCCCGGAAGATATAATGAGAAAGCTTGTGACTTGACCAACCGTAATGCCAGATGGCAAACAACGTTACTACGCTACAATCTATTTCACGGGGTGAGTTTTATCTTTAGTGCAGCGTGCATACAGATAAAAAATTTCACGATGCAATCGTCAGCGTACCACTCGCGGGAAGATAAAAATGCGATATATATATCGTTCGCACACTCATTGATGTCGCGACGAATTGAAATGTTATGATCGGTATCTTATCGATTAATAAGTGAGTGTCATGTTTTGCGTGGATGCTGGATACTAATCCCGAAATATGACATACAATGAATCAACACGAGGAAATTCTTAGAACCCATTTCTCGGTTGACATAGCAAGAGCACTAAAATGTCTGACTTTTAGCATAACAAAAAATGGGAAAAGATTTAATTAAACATTTTCAGATGATTACTTTAATTATTAGTCGTAAACTTTATATAATTAATATTAATATTAAAAATAGAATTATTAGAAATAGCGCGAGTATAAAAATTATAATAGATTATAAAAATTCAACATGAGCAAACACTTTGAGCAAAAAACAATTAAAATTAGAGATATATAAAAAAATGTATAAAAAAAAGTGTGTGTGAAGCTGGCATATTATTTGGTGGAAACTCACTAAACATTGACAGTTCTGGGTTTATTTTCAATAGTTCTACAGTTCCTGATAGATAAAACAAATAGTTTTAAGCCTGATCTACAATGTGCTCTTTGCGTTTTGTCTTGTCCTTTTTGCTTTTTGTTTTGTGCTTTCTGCTTTTTGTTTCCTTGCTTTGTGTATTTTTGTCACACGAAGTCGAGAGACATCGTCATGCACAAAAGGCAAGGATTTTTCTGCACAAAATTAGCAAACAATTCGCCAAAAGCTTCGTTTACTTGTATCTCAGCTTTATTTTCTTTATCAGACATATTTTTTATCAGACTATGTTCGATTCACCACGATACCGTGGTCGTATTTAACCTAACCAACATGTTTCTTTGTCTTTGTTGTCCGAGATAAAATTTGACGAACTTCAGAAAAGACAAGAAACACGTGACAAAAAACACGATTGTCGATAAAACAGTGCGCGAAGAGATAAGAAAGCAAGAGGCAAAAAGCAAGAAATAGGAAGCAAAAAGCATATTGTAGATCAGGCTTTAGCGTTTAAAGCGAAAAAAACGCATAAGACAAAGTGAGGCGCCAGGTTCACGCAGCGTCTCAGTTTGTCCTGTGTCATTTTCCAGACCTAATTCTTGTAGGATTTTAAAAGATCTATAGTTCTAGATGAGTTCTAGAAAGAGTTCTAGCGTTTAACATAGTTTATTTAATATAAAAAAAAATTATTATAATTATTTATTTTATAATATTACATAATAGAGTTCCGTGTACAAAAAAATATTTTTTCTTCAGTTCTGAACGTATCTAAACGCCATTTAAAGAGTTCCGGTCGATTCAATTATTTATTAATTAGAAAAAAATTATTATCTTCCGCGAAAGTCGTATATTCGCGCATATGAGTGAGACGCTAGTGTATATTCCAGAGTTCTGTGAATCAAAAAATATTTTTCCAATAGTTCTTAACGGATTAAAGCGCCTTCCAAAAAGTTGCGGTCGATTCCGATATTAGTTAATCAACAAAAAATTAATATGTTCCAAAAAAGCCGATTTTCCGCATATATAGGTGAGATGCTAGTCTTTTTCGAAGAGTTCTCTGTACGAAAAAATATTTTTCCTACAGTTCTCAACATATTAAAGCACCTTCCAAAGAGTTGCGGTCGATTCCGACATTAGTTAATTAACAAAAAATTGATAACTTCCGAAAAAGCTGATTTTTCATATATATGGGTGAGATGCTGCTCTTTTTCGAAGAGTTTTGTGTACGAAAAAATATTTTTCCTACAGTTCTCAACATATTAAAGCACCTTCTGAAGAGTTGCGGTCGATTCCGACATTAGTTAATCAACAAAAAATTGATAACTTCCGAAAAAGCTGATTTTTCATATATATGAGTGAGATGCTGCTCTTTTTCGAAGAGTTCTGTGTACGAAAGATATTTTTCCTACAGTTCTCAACATATTAAAGCGCTTTCCGAAAAGTTCCGATTGATTGCGTTATTTATTAGTTAATAATAAATTATTAACTTCCGCAACGTTATCTTCTTACGACGTTTTTCGATCTTTTTAACGTGCAATATTATCCTCATTGCTTTAATTGTATGTCATTTTACTGTACAATATACTATATAATGCAGTCACAGCACGCGCGTGGCAAGAATTATATAGAAACACAGATTACATAAAATGGAGACTCTAATCATCTGGCTATTCTAATGAGAGTCTCATAGCATCAAATATATAGAACCGATCACAACCATTTGGTCATTATGTTATTTTCCCTGTAGAAAATGAATACGCTTTACATACGGAAAATTGTTTCATCTTATATTTCTCGTTAATATCACAAATACTAGAAATTAAGAGATAAAAAGGATATTATTTTAATATGCTAAAATGATTTCAGAACTAAAATGTTTTAAAGATGATAAAAGAATTCTTTTTTTAAAGAATTGACTTAATAAATTAGTAAAAATTATTAAGATACAACTTTTATTTATCTAAAAATTTTGCACTATTGCGTCAAACAAATTTATTTTTTACTTTTTTTTTTAAGGAAAACATTAATATTTTTCCATTTTTATTCTTATTTTAAAAATAAAATACATTATTAAATCGCAGTAAAATTTCCACATTCGCAGTTTGCTGCAATATTCGATTTATCACTATTCGTAGCAAGATGCATATCGTAAGTGCAAAGCAAATGCATCATTCCCCAGAAGGTCACCAGCGAAGATTTGCGTAAATCATAAATCATATGTTGAACATTTGTTTTTGATGTCCCGATTTAACTTTTTACAAACTTTGTGAACAAGTAAAATAGCAACGCGCAATCTTCTCTAAAACACGCGAAAGAAACTACAGTGACGTCTTGATAAGAAAATAAGAGACAAGTATCGGTACCCTTGGTATCGATTACAAATGATATAAAGAAATTTTTTTCAAGCTTTTAAAACCAATAATATTGAGAGAAAATATTTAATAAGTTTAATTTTAATACTCTTAAAAAAATTCTTTATTTATTTTTACATTTAAACTTATTACTTATTATTTTCTTAGATATTTTAAAATAAATGGTCTTTAAAATAAAATAAAATCGTCTTTTTAATATAATAAAGGGAGCAATATCTCATATAATAACTTATATAATGAGTATTTCGTAAATCATTTTAATATCCAAGGGATCCTCAAAAGTATGGGGACGATACTGAGAGCAGGAAAAAGCATTTAGTTAAGTGTATTCCTCGTGGAGAAAGTCGCAAATCATAAAGACGCCTTCCATCGTGAATGAAATGTCCGCGGGACTGAAAAAACGCCGGCGTCTAACCGTCTTGCTCTAAATCAAACGCTTGTCACGCGCCTAAGCTCGTCCTAAGAAAAATAAGGGAAAAACGCGGCGACATTCCCCTAACTACATGCTCGGCATTAAGAGCGCACCAACATCTACGATTTCACGAATGTTCTGTTTACGGGAAGTTAGTGAGAAACAGAAACCGCCAAATCGATGTTCTAACTAAATTATGAGAAAAGCGATTAATGCGAATCATATAACCTGTCGCACATGGCGAAATAAAGTGCGATCAACACACAGGTGCGCTTTCAAAAATAAAAGTCAAAATAAACAAGATGAATACAAAATATGATTTGAATGTAACACATTCAGTGAAACCGTGATAGCTGTCATGAATTGGTAACACAATGCATATTCAAAAAACGGCGTACTCTTTTATGAAATGTTTCAATACATTTTTGCCTTGATAAATTGTATCTAAATTTAGTTTTCATCATTGTGCACGCTCCAATATTTATCAATATAAGAATTCATTTTATTTAATTATTTTAAATATACTTTTCATATTATCGTTATATAAAATTGCTTTTTGAAAATACAAAATTAATTATTCTATCAAATTAAAAATTCGTTCAACTTTCATTTTAACTCTTATTTAATTTATACTCAATTATTAAATTTCTTTAAGTTTAATTTGTTGAAATATATTCGCTAGAGTTTGCATTACTTTTCGTATCAATCGAAACGATTGAAATGCACTCGCACGTCGTAAAGTCAAAATCATTACTGCGTACCGAGGTGGTAATAATAATCGAAATACGAATGTAGTGTCCTGAGCCTACACGAACGACGTGCAAAGGAGGAGTCGCACCTATTCCCAGTGCGACTATAGAGGATTCCCTCGGCATTGTCGCCCCCCACGTCACCCCGCCCCGCTTCGGCAGCCCCCGTGGGTTCTTCGGGGGGCGCGTGCGCACGCGTGGAAAATTGTGTCTGATAACGGCGGGTGTCCCGACGTCGTTTTAGTATTGGCCGCAACGCCGTAACGTCGCGACGTCTGGATACCGCCTCTTTTGCCTACGATATTTACGTCTCCAACGAAAACCGTCAAGCGCGATATCGAAAAATGAGACACCGGTTTGAGCTAGTAAAAAGTCATTTCAGTCTTCCGAGATCGGCGCCGCTCCGTATTACTCCGGTTATCGCACGACCACGGCCGGAAGTATAGCGGATTTCGCGAAAAGGTATGATTGCGATTTAATGATAATCGCCATTGTTTTCATTAACGACATCATTGGCACTTTTTCTTTGACTTCGAAAGCACCATGGTAGCGCCCATTTTTCCAAACGCGCAAAAACTACAGATATTTAACGTACAGAAACTTTATTTTGAGATACCAATCACTTGGAGAGGAGCTAAAAGTATTTATAAGTAAAAGTGTTTATCCAATTATGAATGAACAAGTAAACGAAACTTTACGGTACAAAGTACGTACATTGACTTGAAACAGATCTCTTTCATCTGTGCAGCCTACAACAGAAATAATTGGCATAGTTAAAAGACTCGTGGCACATCTATGTACAATAGGATTTACATAGCAAACAATAATGTTTTGCCTTCTCTTTAATTCTACGTAGTAAGCGCTTGAAATCATACGCGGATTTGTACATCCCCTTTCTTCCCAAAACGGCCGCCATTATTATCTCCCAAAATATTGACATTCCTTGGCAGGGTACCTCGTATCTGCGTCAAAAACGCTCCATTCAGTCCTCGCGAAAATCAATCGCAGCTGCTTTACCTTTCTCGCAAATTTCTATGTCGTATTTTGCTTCGCAATAAAACAATTATTCGAACAATTCTCATTTGACGCGAATCATACTTCGTTACGCCAACTATAATTTTAATATCTTTCCACTTGACAGGAAGACAAATGTAACCCGACGCGGGGCGGTGCATTTTGGCGAGAGAATAACCTCGCCGAATCAGTGTGCAATCTCAAGTCATAGTGAATGCAATGTCAAAGTGATCTTTGCAATTGATCGAACGACAGACGTGTATCATCCATCATGCAGAGACCTGGATTGCAGTTCGTGACTTTACTGTTATCCTCGTTGACGGTGATAAGGATATCGGTGGTCTCAGGTACGTCCTAAAGAATTTTGTAAACGTTAAGATAGATTATTTCATCCTGTAACGCAAATATCATCTTTCATTATGACAAATTGAAGTAATCTTTTATTCGCGGTAATACGTTGAAGAGTGATAAATAGAGATCATAACGCAAGAGCGAGCTTCAAGATGATTTTACATCAATACGAATCTTCTTATTTCTTGTTTTCGACAATAGTTTATCGGTTTCAGAAAACTCTTCGTTTTATTTATATGTTGTTTCCATCAAATAACAAAAGATAACAAATCAATAATTTCCTGTGCAATTTAGGAAAACTTTAGAAACACATGTGTAATTTATGGTTTAATATCGTAAGCAATAAATCCAACATAACGAAAATGCCCATGCTGCTGACCGTCCCGTATTCATTACCGATATATCTCTTGGCTATTTAGACACTGTAACAATATCTATACATAAATACTATAGCATCTAATTAAAACGACAGAATATAAACAATCATTTACGATGTTGTAACTGAATCTTTAAGTCGCGCCAGATCCATAATTAATTAACTCGCGCAGCTATTGTATGCTAAACTGCCACAACTTATTTGCAATCCTATGCCAAAATATTGTCACGCAATATTTGTTGGCTAAAACGACTGGCGTATCAAAAATAATAAGCAGACGCGTCGTTATCGAATCTCGTTAGGTATAACTCGACCATTAAACGTTAACGGATATAGTAAAACTATCCGCGTTAAATTTTTTTATAGAACCATCCGCCCAATATTCCGTTGATAAATTCCTCGTGATAAACGCAACTTTGCCTGACGAGAAAATTTATTCGGACATGAATATAACGACTTCAATTCTCACAAAACCAATTTCTAATTATATCGCGATCTGAAAATAATACCATCGAAAAATCAGAAGTTCGAGGGACTGACGATAATTATGTCGCGTAAGGGGAGGCTCTAGATGACAGTTGAGTTGACCTAAGATCATCCTATATTAGACCCAATCCCTAATTGGTGGAGAGAGGGTGACTATGGGATTAACCTTTGCACTTGGAACGTAATTCTCCGCGTGGCAGATGCGCCGCGTTTTCCTAATGCATCAATGCTGCCGTGCTCATCCAATTATTCCCGACTCGCGCCGTTGGTAAACGTCGATGGTGGAGAAGCAAAAGGTTTAATCCGCAACCCCGTTGTTATAACATTACAGTTTTACGGCAACACTTTGTGACTTAATAACAATGTGATAACATTATGCGTGAATTATGATGATATAAGTTACCGTTCGAGCCGCGACTATCGTATTATAACGTTGCAATATCGCGCGACGTAATAGTTATAACATTGTAATTACAATGCGTAAACCACAAGATGATAATATTGCACTGACGTTTTCAGCGATGCGCAAAGCCGAGCTCGCGCTTAGTTATAAGCTTAGCAAGTCGCCGTTAAATTGCAATCTCTTTGCAACGCCGGGAACACATCTCTCCGAGAGACTCGCTCTAATTCAATTCTTACGCCGTACGCTTTACGGGATATAACATTGTGTGTAATTCCAAGGAGGCGGCATGAGACAATACGAGTTTCGTTAACGCGCGGGAGGCGGTAGACGTTTGTAAACGCCACTAGTTACGTTACGGACAGGCAGGGCCCGTCCGTCGGTCTTTGCTCGACTTCTCACGCACGCCTGCGGGACTATCGATTTCACGTACAGAGTTGCACGAGCGCGAAAAAGGGTCTCGGGCAAGGGTGCATTGATAGGGGCTGGCGATAACGCGTTCGCAGAACGCAACTCCAGGTGCAACGGCGGGGTCGTTTAGCCTTTCAAGCACTACAAGTTAGACGCGGTACCTAGGAGTCTACGAAACTGTTCAAGGTCTAAAAAACTAGCTAAAAACCTAGAAAGCTGAATTTGATTCATTAAATTAGATTATTAATCGTTACATGGAAAAAAAACAATTTTGATGAAATAATTACGTCTGAAAATAATTATGTTGAAAATAATTATGTTTAAAAAATTGTATGAGCTGCTGCAGCAACGTTATCATGTTTGAGCGTCCTACATAATTATTTTGATGACCCAACATAAAATTATTTTTTTATCTGTATCTAGCTAAATGTTTAGATGCTACAATAAAAATGTTCCTTCCATGCAGTTCAGAATTCTTAAACACTGTGCACCGAGGAAAAAATTTAATAAAATTTAAAAAATGCGTTCAGTCGTATGCAAACGCATAGTTTACTAGAATGAATCTTTTTTAATTTGAATTTTTTGTGACTTCCAATGTAATCTACATCGTACTGCTGAGATACGGTTACTATGCTGCCACTGGATTGTATCAATCTGAGCGTATTGCGGTTCACATTTCTTTTTATATTCCGTTTGTTGTAACTTTGACATCTATTTATTAAATTATTTACGTATATTTGATTTTACATTTTATTATTAGACGTTATGCATAATGTTAATTACGCTTCTCAAGAAGAACGACAAGTTAGTCAGAAACACATGTACATGTTTCTTATCTCATAACGTAACGAAAATCGAGGTTTAATACATATCATTATTATTTTGTTCTAACTTATTTATTTGCACGTTGATTGATCTTGCTTATTTACCGATTTGCATTTACATATATCGAGCGTGAGTTTAATTTTATTTTTTTATTCATTTAGAATCAAGAAAAATTTTGTTAAATATATTTTCTTTAATTTTAGTAAACCATATGTTTGCATGCGACCGTGAACGCATTTCTTTTACTTTTGATAAATTTTGTTCTCAATGTATATATAAATATAATAGACTTCAAATTACCATAATAAAACAATTTTTCTATGACTATCACTACTTATGAATTGCAAATGAATTTACATTTCAGTTGCATTATATTATTAGCATTATGTCACGGATAAAGTGTGTTTAAATATCTCTTTTGCATAACGACATTGCAAAAGCGGCAATACTAAAATCTCTTTAGACTTTTTCTTATGCACAATTTAATGTTTGATATGAAACAGAGTAGTTCTCTACAAAGCCTGTTGAAGTGCCAACGGCAATTCTAGATCGAGTCTGAGGACACCGGGGCAAAAGTCACGAACAGCAAATCTCTTTGAATTTCGTAACAATGCTACGTAAAAGTTGACAGTTCGTGTTTGATCATGCAACCAATCGCAGTGTCGCGTGCCGAACGCGTGTTCTCACGTGCATGGCTCCGATGAACTGCGAGAATCGATACCGGCCTTCCGCACACGACCGTATTTTTCTGCCAACCATTCAGGCTGATACGTCACTCGTGACAAGATCGAGTCGTGTGGCAGTTCTCGGTAACGGCCTATCGCAATTGTAATCTCTGAAGGACAATCATTTTTCAAACGTAACCTTGGCATAATCCCAAAAATAAAACAAACGGTATATCTGTATACGTATACTTCAACTCTGCGATACGTATTTCAAATCTCTACAAAAAATATAAAGTAGTTACAGCTCTTGAAATTCTTTTTAGAAACAAAATTTATGTCTCTAAAAAATATGGATAGATTAACTTTAGTATTTTAAATATCCGTGCTTAATTAGAAAGATTTTATTTGTATTGCTCAAAAAACAAAAAAAAAGCTCTGATGCCATCAAAAGCTACTATATGTAAAGTATCTGGAATAGGAAATATTATCCTGGAAACTGACGTCATAGTTTAAAGTTCAAAGCAATTAAACATTTCTCCATCGTCCATTAGCGGCATTGTTTGTACGACAATAAAAATACGATAACAATGACATCTCGATTGCGCGCAACGCAAGATGAACGGGAGCACCTTTTTTTCTTTTAATCAAGTTCAATTTTCGAGATACGAAATCTACGTAATTGCAGACACTATTTGATGCTATCGTACTATATCAAGGGTCTCCTGACGTTGTTTGGTATCGACGGTTCCCCGCAGATGCGGCTTTTTGCTCCTTTTCTTGCTGCGGCCCCGACGCATTAACGTAGAGGGAGGATACGAAGCGAGGGTGAATGCGACGGGGTTGGTCCCACCCCACGTAGCTCACAACGCTGTGCAGACCTCCGGCATGGCAAGACTGCGCCGGTTTATTGCTCGCGTCACGCTATCGCGTTCGCCGTCCGGTCAGCGAAATTCGACATCGATTTCGTCGAAAGAAAGTCGCGTCACTTGGCTTCATTGACATTGGAGCGCGCCATTCAATGGCGAGTCGCGACCTTGGTTGCGTTTCCGCGGTCGCATCGAGGTCACCATCGTGAGACTGTATCTCGCTCCTTTTTAATCGGCTATCACCGCCGTCACCCTGAATATACGTAACGAACGTCCTAAAGTAATGAAAAGTTTACGAGGCGACGCGTCAGAATTCTCGACGAGACACACCGACGTCATTTTAGGAAATTAATTATAAGATTAGCAAGGCTCATGCGAACGTGTAATTTAGCGACGCGAGCACACACGCGATCGAAATGTGCTGGACGACAGGAAGCTAAATGCGAGAGGGCTAATGATGTTTCGCGAGATAGGTGAAGAGGTATGCATTTTTTAACGCCAAGTGTGTGCGAGCCACGCTAGCTAGAGCGTATCGCAATTTGTAGTGGTGAACTAACGGCGGGCTACGAGAGTGAGAAAACTGTAAAATATGCAACGCTCCTCGACGTGCATACATACCTACACAGCGAGAAATGTAAAACCTTAGCGCGATATACGGAGGGCCACGAAATACGGGCAAGCGGATAAGTATACACAGTTTCCGACGCAGAAAGATAGGCGCGGAGTTTGATTGAGATAAGTTATCGCGAGGGGATAACGCGCCGTGTCGCGAAAGGAGATATTAGCATTTCGCACGTCTTTCGGCCAAAAATAGAGAGTGGCGTAAATTTCGTGCGACATTCTCCCGGTTTCTGCGAATTTTTCGAGTAACGTGACACGGGACACGGGCGGTATTCGCACCGAAACTAGAACGGCTAGATCGTAGCCCGCGCGCGTTCCCGTCGCACAATAGCGTCCACTGTTGATGGGATACTGAAAGGGAGCCCTTCATGATACTATCGATAAAGCACCGCGCGAAAGTTCGATAAGTACAAATCGTCGCGCGACGACATGAAACTTTTCGAAGCGCGCGCGTCATTCACGCCCGACGTTTATCGCCCTGCCGCAATAATGCTCTTTTATTTGCGGGGCTGGACTATATAGCGTTCCCGCGCGATGTCCTACCGCCGCTAGGTTGCCCAAGGATCGATAATCGAAACACCGCGTCGACGACGAAGGCTCGCGTATGAATGTTAATCCGACGCAAGCGACACCCACGCGCGCGCCGCTATTTATGCGAGTAATTAATGAACGCTATCACATGTGGCGGTGGGCGATTATAGAATAAAAAGGACACGCCGAAGGCAATGCGAGCGTGAATCGCAAAATGTCATTTTGAAAAATATATCCGCAACCTTTTTTTGTTGGTAAAAAACAATATGCGCGCGCGAATGTTAATTAAAATTAAATTTGCGTTATAAATCGTAATGATCCACCGAGATATAATCTGTCTTTTTTAGTATTTATTTATTTGTATGAATGTGATTTATATAGTAACGTTCGAGTAAAGTGCTTGATGACACTCTTCCGCACGATAATGCTTCAATGACCGAATATGCCCATAGCGACGAAGCTTTTTCCAAAATATTAATTGAACTTGAGAGCATGAAAAAAAAACATTTGATCGCTCGCTATTGTCGCGAGGCCACGATGCTTCACATTTGCGCGTCATTGTATATCATGAATAATAATGAGAATGGCGAGACTCCCTATTAATGACACAGCAGAACACGCAGCGGTGCAAAATGTTTGGCGTGGGTCTTCTCGACGTAAAGTTACGGACTCCGTCGCGGCAACATTTCACAGCAACATTAGCCAGTTGCCAGGTACCAGGCTCAAAAGGAAAACTGTTTTTACTCTCCCGAATTAACTTTCTGAAGCGTGGGATTTCCGAGAATTTGTTAAGATTATTCCACTATTAGACTTAGTAGCTGCACAATAATAAGCTGCTTTACATAAAACTTAAAAAGAACGAATTAATTATTTCATATAAGACTCACAAAGAACAAATTAATTCAAATGCGCGCATGCGTCAGTCAGAATAAAAAAATATCAAAAGTCGGTCGTATTTACAATAATTATTTACATTATTAAAAATTTGTATTTAATTTAGTTTAATTTAATTTAATTTAATTTAAATAAAACACTTATTTATTTTTTATTGTTTTAAACAACTTTTTATGACCAATTTTCTATTTGTTATTTTAGAAAGAAAAAAAAGAAAGAAATTATTTAATTTTAAATAAATATTTGACATAAGTTTTTATTTTAATACTGACTAATTTTAGACTTAGTTTTTTTTATTAAAATTAAAAAACCAGTGTGTAAAGTGGCGCGGTGCTACTCTATTTGATTTTTTTATGATTATTTTAAAGATTCTATTAAAGAGCTTCATGTATGTATAATACAGTTGTAGCTAAATACGTGAAAAACTTAATTACATTCAAATAACATAAAGAAAATCATAAAAAAACTGTTAAAAATTTTTTTTCTTATTTTATATTTTAAATAAGTTTCTGGAATCTATTTTATATTTATTATTTTAAATAAATTGTATCAC
This sequence comes from Solenopsis invicta, assembly GCF_016802725.1. Taxonomy (NCBI): domain Eukaryota; kingdom Metazoa; phylum Arthropoda; class Insecta; order Hymenoptera; family Formicidae; genus Solenopsis; species Solenopsis invicta. The sequence goes on from NC_052675.1 coordinate 17,898,709, forward strand.
TTATTTTACCAACCCTTAAAAAATATATTTCTTGTATTCCCTTAGAGAAATTAATTTATGTATTATTAATATAATTATTAATTTTATTAATATATTATTAATGTAATTAATATTATTAATTTTATCATTAATACAATACGTTGCCAAAAGTTGACAGTGTAATCTCTTTAATCTAACACCAAATTTCAAATTGAAAATCCCTTCACAAATGGTCAATAATAATAAAAAATTAATGCACATTACAATTATAGAAACAGCAAAAATAGAAAAATCAAACATCGCGTGCCGCATCGAAATCGTTAATCAAGACGAGTCCTAAAAGCAACCCTCACCCTCGCTGCAACCTAATCAAAGAGCGCGTGTGCATTATGTGCACGTAAGAATCGATTTCCAGCACCCGCCATTAGGCGGTGTAAGAAGGCATTACCGCGATCAAGTTGCTTGCTTAATGGAAACTGCAGGTAGAAGACATTTGGCAACCTAAAGTTGAAGATATTTTAAAAGATTTAACGTTAAAAGATATGTACAAGAAATAAATTTCAAAAAAAAGTTAATAACTTCTAAGATCGTTACAGTTCAGTATCCTTTCTCTATTGATTTGATCTCCGTAATTAGATCTGAATTATATATTAAGATTTATAGTTCAGCCAATTCTCTAAATTATGAGCTTCGATTGCTAGTCAACCAATCGATTTCCATCAACTGAGTTAATGGGATATTTCTTGTTTGCATTCTTAAGGATGACTGATACAAGCAAATAACATTTCTACAAGTAGGGAATTTCCTCGAAATGCGCATTATTCTACCGTCTCGACTGTTCTCGAGTGCTTTCTATGAATCATTGCTGACAACTGTGCCCTCCCAGTGAACTAATGGCCAAGAAACAACCTGAAAAGATTCGGGTCCTCGGAAGAAAATGCATCAGAGTGTCAAGTATTCTAAAACGCTCTTTTCTCCCCCGTAAAACGTGGTGTATCTCAACATGCTCCATTATCGTAGATAAATTGCCAGTACACCCATGTGCTGTTAACGGACGCGATTATTCTGCAGTCATTATCGCGATTTGTGTTTTGCGAGGCACGCAAAATAATAACGCGCATCAAAGTAACGCGCATTACGCGGTAATTTAATCAAATGCAAAAATTATAATTCCGATGTGTGTGCGACATTTAATCAAATTAATAACTTCATCACGAAATAAATGTTGAGGAAATGTCTGGCAAATTACATTTTCGAGCAGAAGTAGGTTAAGATTATTCATGTCACGAACGTGTTTCTAGAAATATACTTTATAATATTATTTTTTTATTTTACTATTTTTATATGATTTGGAGATATTACCAGGTTTTTTTTGGAATAGAGGTTATTGAAAATTTAAGTGAACAGAAGTTGAACAAGTTTGCCATTTTTAGTCCATTATTTTTTTTTAAATTAAGAAGAATTCATCACGTTGAAAATATGGAGACAGTAAAAAGATCTTAAACGAAGAGCTTAAAGAGGATAGCACCATTTTAATGTAAATACAATGATGTAAAATAGCACATTAAAAGTGGCTTTATAATTCCTACAATTTTCACAACTCAAGTTGCTTACAAATTATAGATTGCGTGTTACTGTGTTACACATTGAAAGGTATTTCGCGAAATTAATGAATAATTATTAATGATGCGGTCCCCAGAAAAGCTAAGGGTAGAGTGCTGGAAGAAGAATTGATGGTTTGGGTAAAGCAAATAATTGTTTTACGGGTATTATTCTCTGACCGCCGCGCGTATAATACGGATGTATATCGACCAGTATATCCTGCATTCGCGATGCATATACGCGGCGCACACATACGTATTTTATATTGCGGGTGTAGCAGAAAATAAAGCTCGAGCCATTGTTTCGAGGCATGCAAATGCCCCTGGCCTTAACCTCGGCGATCCTGCTTTCCGCGTATTTCTAATCTTTCCTTATCAAATTCGCATCAGGCTGTGCCGGATATTATTATTATTGTAATTCAACGGTACCCCGAATCGAACAACAACCACCACTTCATTCGTATGTACTCGTATGTTGCCGCGCGGCAGACACGGCACATCGAGTACTTGCAAATTGATCGCGGTGCTAAAGCACGAAGAATTCCGAAGAAGATTTCATCGTGCACCTTGGCTTTACCGTGACATTTCACGAAACATAAATTTGTGCCACCCGCAACTACACGTGTGTTCATTAAACGTAATCGCGAGCACTTATCTCTCGTGCATGACACGCAGTAGGTATGCTTATGAAATTGAAACATCCTTCGCGTTACGGCGACTAGAATATCGATTATCATCTCTTTCACAAACGCATCGTTTCTCTCAATGCCTGCCACATCGCACATCCGAGGAATATTAATGCCACGGTGCGTCGTGGTGCCGCGGTGGCACAAAGACAACGCGTTCATTAATTTAATAAAGCCCCCGCGAGTAACGAGCGAAGACGGGAGACACGCTCGATACAATGGCGTCAGTAACAAGGCCCTATGCTCAATCGCTATGTATACGTCTCGTATAATTTGGCGGTTAGGCGCAGTAATCTTGTATACCTTAACTGCACAATAAACTTCTGACTTTAGTGCTTCGCTATTCAACAGTATGTACGAGCAATTACGCAGAAGCGGATCGGAAATGCGGTCGATGTCCCGATGCGAAAATTAACAATTATAATAAGAGTATATAGAAATACGTCCAATCATTTATGTATTATAATATGATTTACACTGAGAAAAAAGTTTTTTATGTTCAAGTAAATATATTTATTTTAATAGATTATACTAGTGTAAACACCTAAAAATTAATATTTAATATAATTAATTTAAGAATAATTTTAAGAATTTTTTGTAGTTAAATAATAAAGTAAGTGGAAAAGTAAAAAGGACTTTAATGTGTACATCTTAAACTACACAAAACAATTTTTGTTTTTTTTGTGTCAAGATAATGATACTGAAATTATGCAAATGAGACTTTTTTTCTAATGGCCTTTGCGACTTGCAGCAAAAGTGCCGTATACTTTCACTAATTGTAAGGACAAAAAACAAAATTCTTTTATAATTTGTTAAAGAAGTACACACGTACGAGTATATGTTAAAATACTGATTTTTGTAGAAATGGTGAACATTTGAACAAAGTTTTCATCCAAAAATTTAATGAAAAAGTGTTTGCAACAAAATAAGTTTTTAAGCGATCGTAAAAATTATGTGTATTTCTCTAGAGAATTTAGTTTAACAGCTACTGTAAAAATTTCAAGTAAATCGGATGAAATTCGTTAAAGTTGTGCTGCAAGCCAATTAAAAACGAGTTAGTTTCTAGAAAAATGCGTTTAAAGTTTTTAAAATAAGCTGTAAAACCACTTTAAAATATTTTTCCACGTATGAGGCTAATGGCACATAATTTTTAAAATTCTGAAGTATTATCATCATTTAAGACAAAAAATATTTATTTTTAAACTTAGAAAAATATTTTTTTTAATCACAAGGAAAGAATGTTAGAATAAATACATTTACTGCAACATAAAAATATTTTTTTAAATGTATAACAATTAGCAGCGGAATTCTGTAACTCTTAATAATACTTCGTAGCATCGTTGTTATTTTACCATATTGAGAAAAAAACTTCCTAAATTTTAATAAATATTTATTCGAATAGTACTACTGAAATATTTACTTATAGTACATAAATATTTATTTCTATAAAAAAAAAAATAAAACTTAAAAATTATTGGTTCTTGTACTAAATAAATATATATTTGCATTTAGTAAATATTTTAATAGAATAAAATATTCGAATAAATATCTATAAAAATTCAGTAATTTTTCTCTCACAATCAGTGCATGTATAACATCCGTGCAACGATAACGTAACAACGTCGATGTACAAAATCCTGCTACTGAAGAAAAGTATATTAACTTGGAAACTATCGCGCTACTTTATTTGTCCCCTTGACTAACTCGTAAGGCATAGACATACTTTACTATAATTCGCGTAGTACAATTTGATAAGTGCAGGATAATACAAAGCCATCAATAAGTCGACATCTCAAAAGTTGCATCTACCGTAACGAAGTTACGCGCGTCGTGACTTTTATACGGACTTCTTTGATCTCTAAAGTGCATCGAGGGGGCGTCGAGACTCGATATTCTTGACGACAGTAATCATCGTATCGCCACCTCCTGCTCTTTCATACCGACATGGCGTGAGCGTATCGGTCCGATACGCGGTACGGACACGCTAAAGCTTTACGATATTGCTCTCGTCCGCGTAACCGCGAAACACCTACGATCGCGTCGGCGAAAACTGAAAGCGTTTTATAGGATCGTCAACGCACCGCCGTTATCAGGGCACCGCGCGCCGAATAGAACGTTTTCCGGAAAATAATGGCGGCTCTAGTGAAAACACGCCCGGCAGTCATAACGGCGATTACGTGACTCCAAGTGAGCATTGTTTGCGTCGCACCGCAGATAATGAATACGGTATTATTAACGCAATGTAATGGGACCGCGCGATAATGTAATCGAGGGACTCGCCTCCTCGACACGAATGCCCGTTACAACGCACCGTTGTAATTTAATCTGACTATATCGCCCCCTCTCCCCCTTTCTCCCCCGCGTGTGAAAAGAGTCAAAGACATGTATGTAGGTAAAAATCCATCCTGTCGGTCCCACAAGAGGGATGGCTGTCGCCACACCCCGTAACCCACATACCGAAAACGCACGTGTGACGCACGGTAAGCGCTAACCACATTGGCGACAACCGACCGCTGACATTTGTTGCTAATTAACTGTGCACAGTACGCAAGATGATTTGCGCGCGTGCAAAATCAAATGTCGAATTTCGAAATAGTATTACTAACGTCACTACATATTTATTACGCAAAGTGAAAATATGCTACCGTTTCAATTGTTCTCTATTAATCTTTTGTGTGGATTTGTGTAAAATTAAATTATATGCCTTAAATAAAAGAAATTGTTTTGTTGAAAACATTTTGCAAAATGCACTAAGTTCTTTAAAAAACAAAAATTTTAGAGTGCAAACATCAAGAGAGAGGAATATTTTCTAAATACCGTACACAGAGAAAAAAATGCTGTCGAATCAACAGCGTCAGTCTAATTGGAAATACCTTGTTAATTCAACAACAGCATTAATGAAACAAAAAAAAATGAAAAGTAAAGACAATAACAAATACACGAGGGGAAATTCACAGCCGGCATTGGTGTACAAAATTTCGGCAGTGGACTGCCGAAAAAAGTAAGCAGTGATCTATAATATTGACGGCATTGTCGTCAGTGGTTGGGGAGTGGTGAGCTCACTTCAGAGTCGGTTTTTCGATCATGGGGTTGAGCACAAAAATTTTTGAATACTTCGGGAAAGCTTTAGAATTCTTGTGCAGGCATTGGCGTATGATAATGGGCACGCGGTAGTGTTCATAATTGCATGGCATTGCCTTAATTTTAATATAGGATTGACGGCATTGTAGGCATTGACTAACAATAAGCATTGTCGGCAGTGTACAAAAATGTCGGCAGTGTTTTACAGCAATGCCAAAAATCGGCATTGGTGTACAAAATTTTGGGTTGTGAATTCCCCCTCGCAAATACAGTTAAATGAATAAAATTTAGTTGAACCAATTACATATATTAGTAACACCTCGTGATTTGTTTAATTGAATCAAACAATATTTTAGTTAATAGTATTTTTTTCAGTTTATAACGCAACATTTCATTTCAAATTTTGATATTTCGTAAAAATTATGCACATATTTGAGATATTGCATTAATTTATTACGTTAATGCATTAAAAAATGTTTATTATTTAATTATTTTATCTGCAACGTTTGCAATGCATTTTCTACATTAAAGTTTGTATAAGGCATATTTGTATACTTATGTGTACAGCGTGATATGATTACGATAATATATCTTCCGCTGGGATAAAATTCGGGTGTGGGCCCGATAAATGTATCACGCAGCAAATAAATTTCCTCGTAAAATTCCCCGTTATGCGAAATAATCGAGTCACGTACAGCTTCAAGCATGTAAATTTTTTCGACCCCGCCCCCACCCTCTTCCGGAATTCCGAAATTAAGCGAAATGAATGTTGCTAATGGTTGCAGATATCGCACGCGATATATCTTGTCTAGACATCATCGGTAGAAAATAACCTATATAACCTTTATATTGTCTCGTAACATCTAACCTTTAGCCGGACGTTTCCACTTTAAATGGAACGTTGCGGAATAGTAAAATGAGTTGACGGGTTAAGACGCGACGCGAATATTTACCACCGCGAAGCGGACGATCGAGTTTTTTGCAGACGATCAATAGTCTGCGCAAACGATATTTACATCAACAATTAATGAACGAAGATAATGGACAAATAATGGGAAATGTCCCTTCGTTATTTACGTCTGTTTAAATTGTGACAAACATTAAATAATCGAAGGATAATTAAATCTTTAATTAAACATAATGTTTAATTTATGTAAACGAATGTAACAGCTTGTTAATGCAACAGTTTATAACAAATGCAATGGGTTTTAACTGTTCAAACATGCGGGATGATCGACGACAATGAATGATAATTTAAATTCATCTCAATCTGAAAGTCTGATATGAATCGAGCCTGTAACAACGGGATGGTTTGGACGATATGCAAGGAAGTATGAAAATGTATTCGCAAATGTATTTTTCACGCGTTGGCATCTATGTAAATGGGCTGACTTAAGAAGCAAACAGAATTCTCTCAATGTTTCATCTGACGCTTCTGTACAAGGTAGTCAAAACGCAACTCATTTGAACACAGATTTTATTAATTTATGGCTAAATACTTTATCACAGATTTAAATCTTTTAGTTGCGCGGCGTTGATTTGGACGAAGAATATTAAGAAATTCAGTTTTATAAGTGATTGATATTCTTTTGTATAACGTTCGAATAATTTTTGTAAAGTAAAAAACTGCCTTTCGTCGCGATCACCCTGTATCTTGTCTGTCGCGGGCTCTATCTTCGAGAATTTCCACGCTAAATCCGCTTAAGCCTCAAATGTTCACGGCTGTCGCGTGCTTCATAATAGACCATTAATTTCTTCGTTAGGCTTCCTCGGTGTTTCGCTGTTGTCGCCCATATCACTCTTATTGCATAGTTTTCCCAACGGAAATCATCCATTTTCGTGCTACTCGACGCGGCGCAAGTCGTGTATCTCGGCCGACACATGCATGGTGATTAAAAAAGATACGACAACACTTCGGTGACCTGATACACGCCGCGAACAAAGTTTCGTGCAATCTGGGTTACCGGCAAGTACACGGCAAATTATAGCGGCGGCAGTAATGACGAAATAATAGCGATAACTTTAACGTAGAGATCGATCAAAATTAATTAATTGTGAACTCTTCATTCAAAATTAGATTAATATGAAGATTGAGATGTTCATTAATTTAATAATATCATTAGTAATATATAATTAATTCTATAATGGTTAATAAACATTATACTAATTATATTATTACAATATCGATGAATTCTTCGAGAAGCTAGCTTTTAAATGTGACGACAACGCAGAGAGAACTTCGGAAAATTTCGCCATTAAAATTTATTTCTCCGCTGGCGGGAGTAATTTCCACAATCATAATAGAAGATAACAATCACAATAACTGTTAAATCTCTTTCTTCTCAAAAGGAGGCTTTAGCATGCTAAGAGAGTCCTCAATAGAGCGACCGTTTTAGACATCTCTGAAGCGTTAAATCTCGTTCCTTTCAATGGAAGGATTTAGCGTGCTGGAAGAATCCGCGATAAGCCGCATACAGTCAATGTTGCGGCTATATACATACAGATATGGCGCGAACAATTCGCATCTTTCTAATATTTACGCAGGCAATATATCGGAGACGAGAACGGCACCGCACGTCCGATCGAAGATCGAGTCGCACCACTGGCGGCGAAGGGAAATAAATCCCGTAGCGCGGATGGCGAGAGGAGCCGCCGAGAATTAATCTCATTTGTAAACACGGATGCTCGTCCCCACGGGAACGAGCAGACATGAATCATGAAACTAGCAAAAATGTTCGCACCTTCGAATGTCGGTGGATATGGGAACTACTGCATTCCCTCCGTCCTTCGCATTTCGGTAAAAATAAAAGGGATATGAAATAAAATCTGAATATGAAGACAGCCGTGATTTTTTTAAGCACGGTTCCACGCGGAATATTTAATGTTTAAATGCTGAAACTTAAGCAAGCTCGCCGCATATGATATAACAATAATAAAGTCTGCATGGAATTATTTATCATCATGCATAAAAAACCTTTTATATCTTTTTTCGCTTTTGTTTCTATAAAATTTTTCGTTGCAACCTTTGCACGTGTTCAAAAATTTCAACTGAAAAATACGCTTCAATAAAAAGATCAAAAGTATAAAAGATTTTATGCTGCGTTATTAAATTGCGATTACGGGCACAATGGAAAAGTATCACAGATTTCGATCTCTGATACGTAATGGTTGACCGTTCCGATATCAGCTAATCGCCCTAAATATCAATTGTCGACGCAGATACACATTATTTTACTGATCGCGTCGATAAGCTATTGTTTACGATTCGATCGTGAGTAGAGTTGAAATGAAAGAGCAAAACACGCGCGTGCGCGGCCTGGGCACCTTTAATAAAAGAATAATATACTAAAAATATATGTATGCACAGAAAAAAAATAGTATCAAATCAATAATTCATTGTTTCATATGTGAACAAAAGTATAAAATCTTGAAAGAATTTATAATCTTAAACAGATATAATTTGCTAACGTGAAGAAATTTTGTCTCTTCATGTAAGCAAATTTTGTCTGTTTAAGATAATCGAATTCTTCTTCCAACAAGATTTCATATTTTTGCTTATGTTTGGAAGGTAAAAGTGTAAAATCACAAATAAAAATATTGTAAATCGTATCAAACATTTTGTTTGTGAATTTACAACAAATTTGTGCTACATAAAAATTTCCGTTTCTCGTAATTTCACAATAAAAAATTCTAATAATTTATAGAAAATAATAAATTGTTTAAATACTAATTTTTTTGTGTGTGCGCAAAAAAAGAAAGAGATATCGACGTTTATAATAAAAAATTGTTAGTTATCGTTATCAAATTTTATAAAAATAATGTGGTTTTAACTGTTTGACGAACACGCTGTCAGAGAATTTCTGTCGCCCACGAAAATATATAATTCGCATCGATCAGAGTCTCGAAATGCAGCACCAAAAGAGAGCAAGACTATTAAATGGATAAAGTTTTCGCTCGCGCGAACGTTGATTGATTAAACTCGTTCGATCTAAGCACGATCGAAGCTTGCGTTGACGCGAGCACGATGCCGGCGGAATTAGCATGATCGCGCGTTTCTTGTTGACCGTATCATTTTCACGGCGCATCCGCGACATTATCGTGTGTACGAAACGTATACGACCGAGCAAACAGAAAACTGTCTCGCGCATACGTTACCCCCGGGGTCAGTCAACATCGCTCCACGACGTATCCGTCCACTTCGATATAACCACGAAGAGGACGGGCCCGGACGCGTCCGGAAACTAAATTCCTCGAAACGACACGCTTGTCCACGTTAAAGTATACTCTGGTACGCGCGGTCCACATCCCGGAACGTTTTCTCCCGCAGATTAATGCATCTCTCGGCGTCGCGAACGTTCCAGCTACATGCGGAACTTCACGGCTCTTCCGATAGAAAGAGAAATAATAGAAAGCCCTCCCCATCTTTCCGGATAATCCTTCATTAATTATCAATTTTTTATTAAATCATTAATTTGAGGAAGGAGAAAATTATACACTGAGAGAAAAATTTTTTTTAATAAAAAAAGAAGTACAGTTTTTTGAAACCATATATTTTAATGCAAGCATTCGTTCTAAGTAAAAATATTTACTTTTAATTTTGTTTTTGTACATTTTTTACATAATGATTTTACAAGTAAGCTAATATTATTAAACTTAATTAATTTGTTTTCCGATTAAAAAATCTGATTATCCTGATTATGGAAATAATCTAACAATAAATATTTCCTAAAACTGAAAAAAAAAAAATTATTTGAATAAAAATTATTTCATTTTATTTACATAAATATTTTAATTAAAAACTTTTAAGCTTGAACTGCAAGTAAATAAGCTATTTACGGCGTAACAAATAAATAATTTTTTTGTGTTGAGTAAAATTTTTTTGTTTTAAGACATTTTTTCTCTCAGGCTAATAATTCTCAAAAAATAAGAAAATTTTCCTATTTTATAACTTGGCAATAATTTGATTTACGCAAGTGATTACATAGCTTTTATATATATTCGTATCATTAAAAAAATGCAATTCTATTTCTTATAATTAGACGGCATTAAAATGAGACATTTATTCTGTCCCTCAGATTAAAGGTTCAGTTGCATTCGCAAGATACTTAAAGTAATATAATACATTACAATAGAACTAAATATAAAATTCGCTTAATTTACCCTTGCTTAGCTTCCCTTGAATTTATGACACAATTTGTCATTCCGTGGATACAGGGGGATTAGGTCTTAACGCCACAACGAGCTAACGACTCCTAAAGCGTCGAGAAATTCAAACGACGTCGATTGTCTCCATTTGCTATTCTGAGAACGAACAGCGTTTTGTTTTCTCGACGCCTACGTCGCGTCGTGTCTCGGGCAAACACATCGAGATGTTAAAGATCGAAAGGCAGAAACATTTCGTAAGAAAGATCAATTAAAAAATACGTAAAAATATCTGAACACCATAAAAATACATTTAAAACATCTAGATTGGAAAATTTTTTGCAAAGTATATTTCAATGTTCTTCTATTTTTTTCTTCTTGTATCTTCTGTTTTTATAATACAGAAATTTTGTAATATTATATCTTTGAAATAGGAATTTTCCTATATACTTTTAAAGTACAGAATTGATATATTTATAAAATATTGTAAAATACAGGAGAGTGTTCGAAATGTCTCTAAAACATGATAAATATTAAAATATTACTTGATTAAAGCGCAAAATAAGAAATAGTATTTTCTACTTTGAATAATTATCACATATAAAATAACGTGGAAATCTGATTACGCATAACCTGCAGCAGTGAATTAATTTAGAGAAAAGATGTGTTGCATATAATGAAGAGACACGGGCTTTATAATTTAATGATCACGAAACGGGCATCGGTGGCATCTTCTGCTAAACTAAATCTGGAGCATCTATTTTCATTCGCGCTTCATATAAACAATATAGTCATATGTAAATACATTATATAAATTCAAGGGAGAGCATAAAGAAATAAATTAACCAAATCTCAAATATTGGCGAGATTTAATACTAGATTGTTCGGAAAATAACAATCAAATTTAATCTATGTAAGTTTAAACTCATTGTATTATCTATCAATTTATTGTATTATTTATCATCGTAAACTAAATATTAATTTCATAAATTAATTTTCAGTAATGTTTGAAAAATATTTGTCCAAATTTCTAACAATTAGAAAAATTTGTATAATAATTCAAAGAATTTATATAATTCATAAATATTTTATTTTTAATTATTAATTTTATTAATTTTACTTTTTTTACCTCTAAAATTTTCAAAAATATTTTTATTTATTAAGAATGAAATAATTCTATTTTACACACATAGAAAAATATCAATTCTACTGCTAAAAATGGAATTACTTAATTTACTTTTTTTCTTTTAGCAATTATCTTTAACAAAAAATATTTCTTTGTTAATTATTTTAAAATATATTCCTCGCAAATTTTAAGAAAACTCGTTATCATATACTCAAAAAAAATTGCAATATTTTTAAGACACACATAAAAAAACCGTGCAACATCTTTTCGTTATTTTATCAACTTTGCTTTATATTTTTATTTCTCCTTAATAATTTGGCAATATTTCCAAGTCGCACACATACCCACGTATATAAATAATATCTCTTTACACATTATTTTCTTAAAAATAATAGCTGACCATTATTCTCCGAGCAACCTAAACTACGACGATAAATAAACTTACCAGTCGATGCGCCCCCACTGCATTGCCGCTGGACCTCTGCTCCGTCCTGCACCTGGCTGCCGTTTTGTTTTTTTCTTCTTGCTAATCCACAATTGATTGCGATCACACACAAACATTATTCACTTCCGCGACACTCGCCCGGTTATCTTATACGACACTCCGCGATTATTTATCGTATTCCAATGCGACGAGATTACTCGAATCAATGTAAATTTGCTAGTTCAATTTCCACCTGAAACACGATCTTGTGCTGAACGTAATGAACATAGAGATGCGAAATTATGTCGACGTTAACCTTCCGTGGTCCAACCGGAGAGATTTGAAGATTTAAACAAATCTTCAATTTTAAATTATTTTACTTCAAATTTGGATACGTACAAAGAAAGTGGAAAACATTTCGGGTCAAACGATTGTGAAATTGTATTCTGGAATATTGGAAAAACGTGCCAGAATTTTTTCAAATTTTTCAGAGTCCAAAAACCCTTTCCAAAACACTGTCGGATACCAGTGACGGTTAAACTAGAAAAGTAATGGGAGAAACATTGGACCATAGAGGTTTAACTTTCGAGCAAACGTACAGCGCGATCACCCGTCACGATCATCCGCGAATTCGCACGATATCATCACGCACTTTCAACCGGCGTCATAAAGAATCGTAGCGGACGTTCGTATCGGCCGCGATGCAAACAGTGTGCGTGTGTGTATGTGTGTACGACACATAACCTGCCTCGGCGAGTCCGCTGCGGCAATCCGTCGGCACTTTCATCAATGCCAATGCCACTCCCGAGCGATCAACGCGAAATATATATGCGAGAGAGGCGAAATGTGTATCGGAAACCGGCGACAGAAGCCGTTTTCACGAAACTTCCATCGTGCAAACGCGAACGCGGCACACTCGGGGGATGCGAGTCCGCTTGCCGACGGCCGTCGGCATCGGGCGGATTAATGCGCCGATACAACGGCTCGCCCTGGAATTCGGACACTTCCGCCACTCACCCGCACGTGATATTCGTACGAGAACATTCGATGGAGCCGCGGGGAGTGCGGAGCATTCGCGACTTGCCTCTGCTCCGGAGCGCGACCAACGTTAACTGACCACCGTGTGACGTCACGCTAATGCGCCTAATTTCACACTGTCTCGACGAGTCCGTTGCGACGATCCGCCGGCACTTTCCGCGAAGCCGATGACACTCGCGAGCGATCAACGCGAACTATATATGCGAGGGAGGCGAAATATGTATCGGAAGCCGGCGACGGAATCCGTTTTCGCGAAACTTCCATCGTGCCGATGCAAACGTGGTACACTCGGGGGGACGCGAGTCCTCCTGCCGACGGCCGACGGCATCGGGCGGATTAATGCGTAGAAACAATTGTTCGCCGTGGAATTCGGACACTTCTGACACTCACCCGCACACGATATGCGTATGAAAACATTCGATAAGGTCGCGGGGGCGCGGAGTATACGTGACTCGACCGTTCCGGGGGGACGCTCGACGCCAACTGACCGACCGCGTGACGTCACGCTAATGCGCCTAATTTCACGCTGTCTCGACGAGTCCGTTGCGACGATCCGCCGGCACTTTCCGCGAAGCCGACGACACTCGCGAGCGAAATGTACATGCGAGGGAAGCAAAATATGTATCAGAAGCCGGCGATAGAATCCGAAGGAAAGTTCCATCGTGCCGTTGCGAATGTAGGACGTACACGTTCGGGGAGCACGAGTCCGCTTGGCGCTTGCCGACGGCCGTCGGCATCGGACGGATTAATGCGTCGAAATAATGGTTTGCCATGGAATTCGGACACTTCTGCTATTCACCCGCACACGATATCCGCACGTGAGCATTCCATGGAGCCGCGGGGGCGCGAAGCATTAGCGGCTCCGCTCGCTGGACTCGCTCCGGCGAGCGCTCGACGCGAACTGACTAGCCGTGTGACGTCACGCTAAATTGCGCCTAATTTCGCATTGCTACGCGAGGACATCTTTCGCGCGCAGGAAGTGAATTCCTTTGACGACTTTACGTTTTATCGATAGAAGAGACAATTTTACTTCAATTATGAGCTTCGGGTGGATATGATTTTCGGTTTCGACACAAAAGAATATGTAAGGTAAGAATGCTTTAGTCAGCAACGACGATACAACAATTTCACTGTACAATTTATCCTAACAGCACATGCTATCAAACGAATATCGCAATATCATACAAATAATGTACGATATCAATATTGTAGGAATATTTGTTCGATCTCGAATATTCTAGACTATTCATACGTCTTACCAGGTAGCAAGCTGATGTTATTGGCATTTTAACGTCAAAATAACGTCTTTCACGACATTTTGATGTTAAAATGACGACAAATAATATCAGCTTGCTACCTAGGTTAGGTTAGAGCAAATTTTACTCTAACAATAAGTAAAGATTCTTCTCGGCGATACGCAATATTGCTACAAGGATAAATAACCTTTGATGACGCGTTTCTCTCTCTTTTTGAGATATTAATAAAGATCCCAGCTGACACGATGACATATTAATGATGTACGTATTTTTATGACCACTGACGTCAAGTGACCCACGTTTTTTTCAATGTTGTCTTAATTACGCTCCATTATCACGTCTGTATTAATATTACATAGATTATTGGGGAGAGAGCATCTTATATATCTTTGAGTATCAGTATTATTAAATTGATTATCAATTTAATACTTGTAATATTACTCTTCTAGTCCTTTTGAAAAATCAGAAAATATTATATAAAGTCATATAAGAAACATTTGAGCACTAAAAGATCCTGCTATCATCTTTATCAGCCTTTATTCCATTTTAATTACTCAAATCGCGGTCTTATCCTAATCATCATCATTATTATCATTATTATTATATATTGTCTCAAACATGCCGTAGGCAAATTACCGTCAAAATTATAATAAAGTCTGTCGACGTGGCACGGCTTTGTTGATAGATTCTGAGCAAATTTATCGAACAAATAGCTATGAAATTTGTAGCTAAAATTTTATGGAATTTGTTATCCATCTGCCAGCAATCATCTAACATTTGCACATAACACATTTTGCAATACCGGACGCCGTTTCGTATATGTAAAAATCGATAATAACTGTACTTTATGTTCACATTTATAGAAAAGATATGTTTTAACTGCACACATTTTTTTTAACACCTACGTATTAAACCGAT
This sequence comes from Solenopsis invicta, assembly GCF_016802725.1. NCBI lineage: Eukaryota > Metazoa > Arthropoda > Insecta > Hymenoptera > Formicidae > Solenopsis > Solenopsis invicta. Next base: position 17,913,960 of record NC_052675.1, read on the forward strand.
CTATCACGGATACGTAACTATCCATTAACATCAAATGTTCATGGATCATCGCGAAGCATCAATTTCCCGTATGCTTGGAGATCAAGCGACGTTGGTAGCGTTTCTGACTTGGATAGATTACAGTTAGACTCTAGTACAGCTTGAAAAAGGTAATCGCACTTGGAAACATCGTGAACTCCTTTTTCTAAGAATATTTTTATTTATAATTCATGTGCATCCCGAAATGCGATGTTAATCAATAAAATTTATTTACGTGTAGCGTATATATTTGATTGAAATGAACGTCTTTCGGACAAACTTCAATTGACGTCAATTGTATGTCCTATGCCGACGTTATTTTTACGTTTCATTAACAGTTTAATCATTAACGATGTAACTAATGACAAATCAATGCTGGAATATTAACTATTAGAATTTTAGTTATCCAATATTTGCTTTTAACGAATTAGGACATGTGGAAATTGGCAATCTCATTTACGATCGAACAAATATAACAAATTGAATAGCGCAGATGATTAATGCAAAACAACTTCGAACCACCGATATTCGTCTTCAACAAACTGCACGATTCGAAATGATAATATCGAACGTGTTTTCGTTCCGAAGAACAAATAGGTATAATAAATTACTCGAAATATGTGTATTGAGATAATAAATCCAATGTAACTTGCGGCACTTAATATTTCTTTGATAAGTCGTACCGAGAAAAGCTTTCAACGAAATTATCAGATTCAATAAATCGGACACGATCAAACGACTCGCGCGTTAAGACAGTAATATTTCGTCAAATTCGAAATTGTATCGTCTTTCGCGAGTTTTCACGACGTAAGTAAAATAATGGCCGGGCTTTGTTTTGTGTGACTTCGCGTTCAAGGTCGCCGTCCAACGCTCGAGACTCGGATTCTGGGAGTCGCGCGAGATAAACAAAGCGCTATAATCTTGCGCAACACCATAACATCACGTTCCGATGAGTGTTTTCAAGCATCTCGAGCTTGTCGCCATATTTTCGTGCTATGTACACTTTTTCTCGAAATCCTCAACGAGCGAAGCGCGTCTTCCCATTCCTCACGTGCGCCTTGCTCGTGCATCAGATACGGCACGTGGCAATATATTCGCCTACTCCTCGCGGTTTATCGTCTTAATCGTTTTCCACTTTACGCGAACGCGTAAACATATCAAATTCTTCGTTGTTAGTGTTGCACTTTGATAACTTGAAATTATCTAAATAAGAGCTAAGTAATAAAGATAAATTACATGTAAATGTATCGTAAGATAAAGACGATTTGATTTTAATTTATGTAGATAACGATAAAATTATTTATGATTTTATCTAGACAAATTTTTGGGTAATATTGCTATTGAGCAAAACAAGTGTATGTAAAAATAACATTCATATTTTTATTTTTAAATCTTTATTTCTCCAAAACAGTTCTCGAAATAATTTAATCTGACAAAAAATATTCCACTTAAAAATTCACACGCAAATAAAAATCAAAGTTAAACAATAGAAAGAATGTATGATGGATAATACTGTTATTGAGCAAAATAGGTGTATGTAAAAATGACGTTCATGTTTTTACTTTTAAATCTTTATTTCTTAAAAAGAAAAGTTCTTCAAATAATTTAATTTGACAAAAAATATTCCACTTTAAAATCCATACGCAAATAAAAATCGAAATTAAGCAATAGAAAAAATGTATAAGTCACGTACAATGGATAATATTGCTATTGAACAAAACAAGAAAATGACGTTCATATTTTTACTTTTAAATCTTTATTTCTTAAAAAGAAAAGTTCTTCAAATAATTTAATTTGACAAAACATATTCCACTTTAAAATCAATACGCAAATAAAATTTAAAGTTAAAACATGGAAAAAATGAGTCACATACAATGACTGACAAAATTCTTTGTAAAGAATTTTGTCTTTTGATTTTGTAGGGTAATTGTTATATTGTATTACTATTGATCTGTGTAATCTAGACTGTGTTTCGATATATACTGCCAGTATTAAAAATTTTCACGTTACATATATCTATTATAAATTTTCAATATTGACAGTGAATTTCGGAACGCAATTCTATTACTACTTTAAAAAATTCTCTTGTTAGGCTAAATGATAACTTAGAAATTGAGGCTATGTATAATGTATATGTATGTGTATGTGTAATAACAGGAATACTTTATTCCCGTTATTGTTACATTATCATAGATAATTTGAAAAAGATAACACTTCTTTTACCTAAGATAAAGATGAAGGTAGTATACATTATAATAACTTTGATAAAGATAAGAGAACTATTTTTTTTATCTAAACAGTTTTCGAGATAGTTTTATATAGATAACGGCAAACACTGTTTGTTGTATTTGCTAAAATTTACTGCACGGCTATGGCCTGTATTTTTTTCAAAATTAAATTTGCAATTATTAAGAGAAAAAAATGTAGGTATAAAAGTGTATAAATGTAATATGTGTAGAAGTGTTTATGAATATATGCTCGTTAAAATTTGCCAGGCTTTAAAACTACACTTTTGTTCGTTTATATAATATTTATTTTGTACGTCATCTGATTTTAACTGAAACTTTTTGCTTTAACAAAATGCATGTATGTGAAATAGCGCGTACGATGATGTATACGTGAAGAATATTGCATCTGTGCGGTTGCGAAGCATTACATTGCATCTCGCACGGGTGGCTTTTATGCACACTCGTTTCGATTCTGTAAGTATAACGCCGCATTCGGAAGAAGCAATGTTATTTTAGAGACATATACTAGTTCAAAGAGCTTTGCTCGAAAAGTCCGAGATTTCCCAACATGTAAATAACAAAAAATCAATTATGATCATAAGTTTTTACGAAGCGTTACACTCAATTATATTAAATTTGATGTAAAAATAAAAATATTCTTCTCACGAAAAATACACGCTTTCCACTGAAATTTATTTTACGTCTTTTTAATTTTCTTAATTTTTGCAATAAAAGTGGTATTATAAAAATGAAATATGTGAAAATGTGGTTAGTACAAAAATATATCAAATATATCCGTATTACGTTATACGAAAATATATACTGTTAAATGTAAGATTTATTAATTATCCTAAATAAGAGCATTTGCATAAAAAATTGCGATTTAGTAATGTTCTTACGCTCGTGTTGAAGTGTCGGTGTTAAAGTCAATGTAGTATTAATGACATTAAACATTAATTAACCATCGTCCATTGAGCCCATCGGGAGAAAGGAAAATTGAGGAAGCAGTCGCTTGGTCGTGGGGCGATCGCGATATGAAAACTGGGCCATGTTTACCGAGACTTTGATTAAGCCTTCGGCACCTTATTGCCGGTAAAAGCGCACCGGTGTACGCGGTCGGTCCTTGGGTAAACTTAGCTTAGCTGTGAGGCCAAGAATGGAACATAAAAGTCGAGTTAAAAGCAATTATATCCGTCGTTCGTTTAGAGGGATGGGCGAGGAAAAAAAATCGATGAAATCGCATCGACATCACTTGCGTATCGTACGCGAGAATTCTTGTTGCGACGGTTAATGTGCCGCAATTCCGATCGATCCGATACAAAAAAAACAGGCGTTTTCCGCAAGAACAGTATTCCTTCCTCGTGATTTATTTGCCTAATTTATTCTCCCTGGGAAAGGAACGCGAGAATTAGTTCCGCTACCGAGCGGTACCGAAATTGCGCCCGCCGCGTATTTAACGAAGAGCTGGAACTCGGCTGGCATACACGTTTAATCGCAAGCTCCTAAAGCTGACCTAATCAGCTTTACGACAAATTAGAAAATCGCGCGATCTAGATACCGCAGGAATCTTGTTGATTAGATAGTAAATGAGTTAATTAAAAGAAACGTTACTTTCAAATTTTTACTAATTGTACTTTGAAAAATGATGGTGTACAGGAGAATCATTTCCGCGGTGACTGCGCAATTTTAAATTACTTTGGTTCGCTTCACCGATCCTCTCATTCATTTCGAAAATATTTTTAACGCAATCATTTAATTCTATTTCCTCTCACTGTCAACAATGTGAAATAGATACGTTGAGCGTAAATCTCGAACGATATATCACGCAATACACGTTTTTAATCCAACTAAAATTGCACCATACACGCGAGTTTATCTCGTCAGTTGAAAATAAAACGTCCGCGAGGAGAGAGGTGGCGAAGAACGGTGAGATGAACATCGCGCCGCCGCCGGTGAGACAAAAGAGGAAAAATTTCGTTCCAATGAATGACCAACTCGCCGCGTGAACGAAATTCCGACGCGTGAGGAGAAAAAATGATACTGTATAGTCTCTACGTGTTCATGCTCCGTCAGCGGAGAATATCTCTCGAAGAAAGTTTTTATTTCCGGGGGTGATTTTGTTACACCGTAATGCACGGTTCCTGGAAAAGTTTGTTATTTCCCGCGAAATGCAGCCGGGTGCATTGTTGCTCGTCGCGCCATTAACACGGGCCTGCCGTATACCATAAAATTTAATGTACATCGCGTACACGCGGTAAGCGAATTACTTAAGCACGGCATTACGATATCGCCCGCAGTATTATTCACCACGGATGATAAGGCCGATTACCTGAGCAACGCGAATGTAAAATTAATAATATCCTTCCCCGCTCTATCCGGCGCAGTATCGTGATGGGAATTAGGAACTCTGAAATATAGCTTACTAATGTGATATTAATTACAAATATATCTACGTGTGTAAAATGTGCCTTTCTTATACGATTACTTTAATTAAAATAAAAATCTCAAAGTTGAATCTTAATTTCAATTTAGAATAAATGTGAAATGTGTTTTTGTGTAAACATTGTTATTTCTTAATTATTTACAAAAATATTTTATAAATCGCGGTTTAATTTATCTATAATTTTATTTGATGTTAGGTGAGTGACATTAATTATAAAGATTACACGATTTTCGTTGTTAAAATCTCAAGATAGCTATAAATTGCAAGTTTATGACGTTATTAATTATTAGTTATTTGTTAAGGATGTATGCAGCGGAGAAATGTATTGCGCCAAATTATTAGGATTAATGGATATATATGCAAAATTTATAGATTTCCCGCATCCGACTTCTCGTAAATTCGATAAACTCGTAATTATCGCTTTCCGCAACAGATACCACATACAATAGCGGATACATAATTAATCAAAGTTAATTATACGGGGAGCGACTTGCCACATATTTCTTTTATAATATATATTAAAAAATTCTTTAAATATTTGTAATAAAACGAGCGTTACGTTAAAATTGCAAAATTATTTAAAATTTCAGCGATCTATAAAGAGCTTATCGGCAAATTTTAGATTACATCCTTCTCAACCCCCTTCTCCATATAAAATCACGTCCGCGACCAAATGGAGTAAGGCCATTGCCGTAACGCAATAACGAGTCGCAAGTGTTTACGGTTTCGTTTCTCGCCACATACGTTACGGCACGTACCGCATTAACGTACCCACGCCGGATATTAACGTGTCGATGTTAACGAGGTCATAAGTTCGTCTCTTAAAAGGTGCGGATACTCGACGACCGCGGAGTTTTCCATAGTGCCCCGCGTTGTAAGTGTCCTAAATATAGTCGGGGCTATTTCGGAGCTTGGGATGGAGTGAGGTCGGATATCGGGATAAAAGCGGGAAAATGAGGGAAACGCAGGAGGGGGAAGAAGCAGCAGCAGCAGGGATAACAGGCGGCCCTCGTTATTTATCGGCGGTCGCATGCACGCAGGTGTCTCTGCTTCGGGATCTATAATACTCGTACGGTCGCGTGCACCGCGCCAGGACCATCTCCTTGCCAAGTGTCACGACAATGGCCAGCCGCTTTCTTCCCTCCCGCCTCGAGACCTATTGACACACGTGTTCCATATCGCATCGGCCTGTCGTCTGCGCATCAATACGTCAGCTTTAACGGATCGTCAGTATTAAATATCAGGTTATTCCCCGTGTGTTTCTTCATATACGCTCGAGGCGAACGGTGGCGCGTCTTTCACAGTTTGTGAGACGGAAAATACCGCGTGATAAATTCTTCAATAGTGCAACATATAAAAGCAATAAAATATATATATTTGTCTGTGTACAGAAAAAAATTAGTATCGAATCAACAATTTATTGTTTTATATATAAGTGAGAACGTAAAATCTTCCTGAAAGAATTTGATAATCTTAAACAAACAAAATTTCTTTGTGTCAGCAAATCACATCTGTTTAAGATTATAAATTCTTTCCAAAATTTAATATTCTTGCTCATATATGAAACAATGAATTATTGATTCGATACTAATTTTTTTTCTATGTGTAAATTAAAGTAGTACATTATTTAATTGCGAGAAAGGATTATGCGTAATTTAGCAGCGCAGATTCTTGATAATAAAAAAGAGCATGGACATTCTGTAATTCAGAAATTGAAGTGCGAATGGAAACGTTAATCCTCCTCCGATTGCGTATAGTTTGGGGCGAAAAAGGGCCTTCTCGAGATCGAAGAGAGACGGCCGCTGCTACGTTGTATGGCTGCTCGTATCGTGTTCGCGTTCTCTATTTTCGGGAATTGTAACTCGATGTGCAAATACGAGGTTTCTACGTATAACGATCCCGCGTGTGCCAGCGTTCGTGCGTACGTTAACATCATGAGCGTAACGCCCGCATGGACTGCATCGATCGGCCCGGACAGATTCTCGCACTTGTCTCTCCTATCTCTCCTGCATTATGCAAGAGGCTTAAGCCGCTTCGATGTCCAACTTCGACGCGCTATAATTATCCACCGCAATCGAACTTCACGAAGTCCGGCTTGCACGAGCCATTAGCCGGAGATTAACTGATAGTTTGCCACCGAAATTCGTACAGCAGCTTACACCGTTTGGTGTGTCAGTTCCTAGTTCCTAGTTCGATTACAGCATCAATTAGCGCTCTACTGAGCAAATCAATTTTCCTATGCTACGGCCAATTGTAAGATTAGTTACATTGCTCATACAATTTAATATCGTCACGTAATTGAATATTTATCTAAATAAACACTTATACTTAAATACTTTATTCAAATAAAGAATTTATAAATTCATCTTTAAATTAATAATTCTATGATTTCAGAAAAATTAAATCATTCCCATTACAATTTTAATAACATGTTTAATTCGAAGATAGTAGATTAATTTGTTTACGGTAGCAAAAAGTCTGTACATCGAGATTGAAATTCAGTGAGTACGTCGTCTTTAAATATCTGTATCACCCATTAAAATTAAGACGGTGATAATGCATCTTTATAGCTGGCCTTACTTCATTGTTGCGGCGTTTATTGTGACATCTTTATAGCGACACTAGACGAAATGTGATAAGAGCAACAGTAAAGAAGATGAAGTACGCGAACGTTAGGATGTTTCTCATGGGATATGTACAATGGAACGAGTGACGTGAAAGAGTGGATATTTGTACCTTACCGTATTTCTATGCGAAAGAGTTGAAAGATTTATTTAAAGAATATTCTCTTGTTATTTGAATACAATTTTAGGAAATAATATATATTCTTATTACGAATTGTATCAATATATCATATTTTATAATTTCATATGATATTATCAAATTTATAAATAATGTAAAACGTGAGATATTGGAAATAGTAGAGTTTAAAAAACTGCTTTACAAATAAAATGTTTATTTTAAAACAAAATATTCCAAACATTCCTTCCTTTTAATTTTTTAATAAACTTGAATGTAAACTCCAAAAGAATATGAATTAAGATGGGAAAAACACAATTTTCGTGTATTAATAGAATTTGAGACGGCTTGGGAATAAGCTCGTCAATCATGCCTCTCTGAAAGAAAAATCACCTAGAAAATTTTCTTTTCGCCAAGTCAATAATGATGTTTGCGCTGCAAACTCCAATGTAATATACATTTCATGAATCTATAGAGGTTCGTATAAAAATCATACGAACGAATTGATGCTTAATATACGTCCTTTTGATAAAGTGTCGCAGCGTAGAAAATGCTATAAGCGGCATAAGCCGAGCTCATCCGCCGCTTTCGCCGCTCGGTGTCGAAAGCCCTAAGCGCTCCCGTCTCGTAAGTCATATCGACAACTCAGCACTTAAGAATACGAGTGTTGCAATGTTCTTCTTTCTCGAGCGAAAACTCTTAAGTAGAAGAAGCCATCCATGAATATGATCGGTTTTTCTTTCACCGCGATAACATATCATCGCGAACGTTTAAAGCCTGTGCTTTAAGGCGTACGCATTATCTTGGCCCGTTATTAACGTGCGAAGTTTTATCATATAACTTTGATACCTTGAAAGTTCAACGATACAATCGCACTTGAATCTTACACTATAATGATATTATCATGTGAGAAAGATATTTAAAATAAAATAGTACGCTGAGAAAAAAAGTGTTTGGTACTTTTTATTATAATTGCATGGTAAAATAATTAGATTAAAGCTCTATTTTTATAGTTATTTACTATGATGATAGTAATAATAACCTTGTGTCTGCAGTTCTACCAACTGTGACAAAATTTTATTATAAATTGTGACAATTTTAAATATTAATAATAAAATATCAAAATGTGTTTATGAATTATAGTAAATCACAATTATACTTTTCTCCCAGTGTATGTTCTAAAAATTCATGTAATTTAAAAAAATGTATGTAACGTAATAATAAAAACCATATATTATTTGTTTCTATCTTTGGAACTAAAATTGTTACAAATTTTTCATCTTTCAATTTTCTTAATTTAAACGTGCAAACGTTTTTCTATTTTTCTTACTCTAGCATGCGCGAGAAAATAAAATTGCAATCTAGGACAGCTTGCACGGCGTTATACGTAATTCATTCCTAATCCACGACGAAAGTCAGGTGGATCTCGGTTTTCCGAAACGGGGACGAGCGTGCATCGAGAGACTGACGACGCCATGGACACGTCGGGTAAAATGGTTTAATAAACGACCCGCGATCTCGTTTGGTGGGCTCGGACAGTGGAACAAACGATTCCGGGCATCCGTGGAGAATCCCTGGGATTAACGTTCCGCCGCCGTACCAATAAAGCGGGGTTACAGAATGTCATTACGGTAGACAGGCGGCAGAAATACCGCGCACCTACTTCATCTGCTAGACGAAGCCCCCTTTTATTTTCATTGCCACCTCAAAAAATTACACTGCCGACCACGCTATTTTTACGGTTCTTCGAAACTACACTCGCCTTTACCTAAAAAATGCTGGAAGCCTTGAAGAAGGGCGGTGGTTCCGAATCAACAGAGTCGGAATTAAATTGAAATTCGTAAGCAAATATCACAATTCATGTAAGTAACGACAGCAGATAAAATTATTGTTGTAGTAAATTATTGTGTACAAAAATTACGCAGAAAAAATCATAAAATCCGAGGAAAAATCGTAGCAATATTATTTGTTCTGGATATGAAAATAAAGTAATATTCACAATAGAGGTTCGCTTTAAGGTAATATTTGTGTTGAATAAATTTTAACGGTTGCATTGAAATGCAAATTATCATCCTTAACTAGTTCAATATTGCCAGAAAATGTTGAACCTATCGATCGAAAGGGATAATGAGAAATGCAGCGGACGCGCGCAGAGTCCATTAGACATTGTTCCACGATTACACGGGAAACCTGTCACGTAATGAACACTGTTAAGACTAAATGCAATGCGCCGTTAATACTCACACCGGGGCAGCGTCCGGTTATTAGTGGGCATTTATCAAAAAAGCTTATTTCGTATAGTTGTTCCCCTAAGATCCGTAGCTGATTTACGGCTCACATAAGCGCAAATCGAATCCATCCATTGCCGAAATCGTACGCGGAATTGCAGCAGCATTCTCGGTAGAATCTACTTTACATACAAACTACATCTAAAATTCGCATATTTGATGGACTTTCCAATACTTATGAGAAAAGCCAATGCCAACAACAATAAGTCTCTCTGACAATTTTATTTTTATTTAGATAGGGATAATGCGGACTAAGAGAAACTCATATTGTTATTTTATAATTTATCTATTATTAAACTCATTTTTTTATACGCAGAAAGAACAATTTTGCTAAAATACCAATCTAAAAATAATTTTGTTGACCCACTTAAAATTATAGAATGTTTAATTTGATTGCTAAAATACCAAAACTGTTTGCAGCAACTTTATCATGCTTGAACGTTCTACATAACTATTTTGATGGCTCAACATAAAATTATTTTCTGATCTGTATTTAACTAAATTTTTACAGCTGTAGTAAAATTGTTCTTTCCGAGTATATAATAATAATAATAATAATTTTATTGATGTTTAAGTAACAAAAAAAGTATAAATTATAAAATATGAATTAGAATAGAGAAAGATGCATACCAAAAGATGAAACATAATGCTATCTTAGAGACTAAACCTATAATTTAATGATTTTATATTTTTAAAGAATATATATTATATAATAAGCTTAGAATATATATTATATAATGAGATTAAATATATGCACATATACATGTAACGTTTTATTATGTAATATATATTCTATTATATAAGGTAGGGTATCCTTCGAATATACAAATACGTTGTCTCCAAATATTCCAATGAAGTAGTCTGACATTCGGGGCGCCGAGAATTCAATTAAAGGAAAAGACACAGAAGGAGACGTCTGCGAGACATATCTATCTTAGCGGCTTTATCCACTCTTGAATATGCAAACGCTACTCCGTGTGACGTTTAACACGCCGAGAACTCCCCTACGGTCGATCGCACCTAGGATACAGACAGCTTGCACCGGGTGTACCTAAATGCATGTGCAACTTAGGTACGTGTTTCGTGATAGAGCGGGATTTATTCGGCGATAAAGCACCGTAATGTACTATCCAAGATCTGCGAGTATCTTGGAATGAAAGTGCTGGGAGAAGTAGTTCTATTTACCGAGTTTCTTTAGATTCTTCAGATCGTATCGTTTCTTACATATTATTATTTTATACTTTGCCTTTTCAAATTCTAGAATTTTATATAAAGTTTTAATATACTTTTTAATAATCAATTTTATTGAAATCTATCTACGTCTATATCTTGAAAGAAGGGCAATCAGTTTTATTCTACTCAAGAGTATAACGAGAAAACTGTTCTATATAGGGACAGAGGACATCTTTCTTTGCCTTCGTGTCATAGAATTAATTGTTCTCATTTCAACGCGAGAGAGATAGGAAATTGCTATTCAAATTAAGGACCATGTTGAATATGTCCTATCGACAATGTAGTGGGAGGAGAAGAGAATAGAGAAACATATGGTAATTTACACACTTGCTTACACAACAAATTAGCATCTTGATAAACGCGTAAAACCTGAGCAAAGAAATCAACTGTTACTTGAAATTTTTGGAAAGTGGCCATTACTTAATTGTCGCTGACTTTTAACATTTAATGAAACATAGTTTTTCAATAAAACCAATGTCTAAAAAATTAAATTAAAAGTTAAATTTTAAAGAAATTATGTTTTAAAGAAATCCCTATCATTAACAAATTTTAGAAAATTAAAAACCTTATCAAATCCTTTTTAACTTAAATTTCATCTAATTTCATTTGTAACAAACAAGATCTTACAATTAAGATGTTTCATGATAATTTAATTTACAAGAAAGTTTCCATTATAAAACTTGCAACTGGAAAACTATTAATTATTCAAATATTTTAATCACAAAAAATCTTTTCGAAGTTCTTAATAAATCTTTAATTAAAATTGATGATTTCCGAAGGCATCGTACTATGTTGTCTGAGAAATATCTTTAGAGGATGGTGTATGTCAAGGAACTGGCGTGGGAGGAAGGGTGGGTTGTAAAAGTGCTCGTAATCGTTCCGTCTGTATCTAACCGCACACGCGATCCACGGATTAAAATTAACAACCGCTCCGGCATATATTGATTACACGCTCACCTTGACACCGAGCGGGAGGTTCGTTCCTCCAAACCAACAACGATGGCCGCACGCGAAGATTCCGGTGTAGAGAACTACGGTAATGCCTCCCTCTACCTCGACATTGAACCTGTCCGCGTGAAATACCGAAATTAGATGCCGCCGTCCATCGGAAAATCGTTGGTTTAGTATTTAACACGATCTCGTAGCAATCTCTTTAAGAGAGCTTAAGCTAAGTGTCTAGTTCTCAGACTCGAATTATGCCAATTCTTCAATAACCCCTTAATTATCTTCGACTTTTGTGTTTGAAGTGTGTTTAAAATTATATTACACTAAAAAGAGAAAATAAAGAAAATATGATGATTCAATGCAAGTGTACTTAAAAAGTTTCAAATTTTATTCTTCTGTCAAAAGTTTTGCAGAGATGACGTCTAGAAAATAAAAAAAATATGATTTAACAAAGAATAAAAAATATACAAAGCATAGTTTAGGCATAATTTTAATAAATTAACTAAATAAATGTAATAAGAAAATTTACAAAAGAAAGTTCAGAGATTGAGAACATCCAACGATAAAATGAGAAAATAATATTGCTGTACGCAATATATGTTTTATCATGCCTACAATGTGTATATATCTCATATTTTGTTATACAAAAGATTGCATTACCCTGTCAATATAAAGTGTCGCTATAAATATGTAACGGTTATACTATCTTTTAAATCCCTCGATCCTCCTTGACAGTCGTACTTAGGGGAGCAATATCATCATTTCACAAGGGCGACAGAATATCCCCAGACCGCTCCTGGCACGATCGAGTCGATACAGACTCTTATCGTCGAATATATGGACTATCGTCGAATGTCCATTCCAGTAGAAATTGGAAATGCTCGCCGAATAAAGAGGAACCCACCCAGCCATAAGAAACAGACCCAGAACAACTTTCTTAGTTTCTCGCATGAATACTGACCAAATACTTTTCTATTTTCGGAATAACATGTTTGTGTTTCCAACATTTGTTTCTTTTGCGCAAAATATACATAAATATATCTAATTTCCTGACTGCAAATTTAGTGTTTTAATTTCGCTAAAATAAATGTATCGCGTTACATATCTTTACATATTTCTCTGAAAGTTATACGCTCTAAGATTACACGTACATTGCTTTTAAAGCAAACAGCCTCTATCACATTGTTATATTTTTCCATATCTCAGATCTGAAATTGTGTGCGGTAGAAAGAGTTTTTCCTGTCTCTCGCGGGCGCTTATCGCCATAATTTATAACGTATGACAGGAAGCATAAGAGGAAAAGTCGCCTCTCGTGACATAATTTATTCGCCGGACGTGGAGGCGACGATCTTGAGAGCGTTCTCGGACGCAAGCTCAAACGTAGAAACCGCCAGACGATCGGCTTCGACGTATACATACATCGTAACGTATGCCTTACGCCAGACGGCCTTTAGATCGTCTCGCGGCATATTTTATTCAGCGGAGCACATTTTTGCGGCTGAACACGTTTCAGCCGTTCAGAAACACAGGTCCCGCATGCACATACTTCGAGTCTTTATCCCGAGAAAGCTTGCAAAAAGAATCCTTGCGGCATCACAAATGGGAGAAGATACTCGGTCAGTCTCCTTTCTATTTCCAAGAAATTGGTTTTTAAATATATTTCGGATGAGGAGGACACGAAAAACTGTTGCTTAAATATTCTTTCGGTAAAAATGCAAAATTCTCTTGCTGCTATGAAATATACATCAGACTCCTATAATCAGACTCCTATAATACAATTTATTCTTCTCTCTCTCTCTTCCTCTTCTTTCTCTGTACAAAATAGCGAAATTGGATCCAGACTCTGATAAAAGATAGTTTTCATTTATTTAAGCATTAAGTTTTTACAACACTATTGAATTATCATTCGACGACAGATTTGATTCTCTCTTTTCTTTCCTAATCCAAATTTAAACATCCTCGATTGCGCACGTAGAAAACTTCTAACAAAAATATTTATATAATAGAGTTGCTTGGAAATATTCTTTTCGATTAACTGGTTTTTTTATAACAAAAAGAAATAGTACAAACCTTGTTATCGGAGAAACAGAATTAATTAACAAAATTATTATTAAACTGTTCTAAGTAAAAAAATAATTTAATTGGAGCCATCGTTCTTGTTTATTTTTTTTTTTTTTTTCTTTTCGTTTGTCGATATTTCTGTGCTACACCTGTCAACTTTTAACGCAGCAACGACGGCAAACAGCCGCAAGGTGTACGTGACGTTTCCGGACATCAAGTAACTGTGAGACGTGTGCGCGAAATCGTCAGCAAAATCGTCGAAACTGAAGTTAGTACACCGCTATGTAGTGTACGTACCATTACTACCACGCGCTTCCCGAAATTCGGCCGTACCGTCCTACGCTTCCGGCGAGCCATTGAGTTCATTTCGCGTAGGATTTACGAGTGAGAAACCCATTGTTCCCGGGCGTGACAACTTTCGGGAACGATATCCGATATAAGTCAGCCTAAGGAGCAATCTGAAAATTCTGTCCGGAAAAATTGCGGCGAAAGAGACTACCCCCGATAAGAAACGGGCAAACGTATTTTCTTCTTTTTGTTTCAGGACTTTACTTCCCGCAATCGGATCTCACTCTAAAGTTCCCGTACTCGGCTGAGCTCAACGAGGTCAAATTAATCGGCCTTAGGACCCTCCGGAACGATTCCGCTAAGCCGCAAAATGTGGAGTACCAGATCCTCATGCCGCGCGAAGAGCCGTCTCTGATTTACCTAGGAAATAAAAGCGACGTCATACTGCGGAACTTGCCGAGAAATGGTACGTACATTTTTATTCATTTATTTTCCAAGATAATTTTTATCTATCACATATGTTGTAGAAAAACAAAGTGTAATCTTAGCTACAATAGTTTCTATCTTTTACGTCGTAAGGTCCTCTCGACGTCATCATCAAAGCGACGGAAAAGAATTTTGGAGAAGCGGTGCTCGAAATAAAAGTACAGCCAGTACCGGTGACGGGAAAAACAATCAATTGCGCAGATTTCGTGCAGGTAAAATGTCGTAATAAATTTCTACTTTCTTCTGAATATTTGCGAGTGACTCGTTTAATCCATCGCAGGTGTTATTTTAAATTCATATTATGCGCATAAATAAAAAAAAAGAAACTGATTTAAATAATAAGAAAATTGAATAATAGTCCACTTATTATCCGCTGAATATGAAAAAAAACATCGCAAATAATCGTGGAAACTTGTTTCGTTTAATCTCTCTTCGTCATACGAGAAGATAAACGACTATTAACGGATTAATGCGTCGAGGAATGTATGTATGTTTTATCGGAGGCGTTGGTCCACATAGTTCCTCATGTTGCAGAACATGTGCTTCTGGAACACGTCGAGATACAAGATTTACGAGAATCAACCAGTCAACATGATTGGCATGTTCGGCCCGGAGGCATACAGCTACGTGTGTCCCGAATTTCGTGTCACCAGATATGAATTATTGAATGGCAAGTATCTTCAGTGACATCTCAATCCTTTCAGTTTCAAATGCTTTCGCATTCGATTTTGTATATTTCCATTCGATTACTTTATTTACAAATAGAAATATTTCAAATTTACAAATTTTCGAAGAATTTTAAGTGTCGTAAAATTAATTTAATTAATTAAGGAATTCAGAAACTTAATACCTCTTGCATATTAGAGATCTTATTTTCTTTAATTGAAGTGTTCTCGATAACTATCGTATCGTTGCACCAGCGATCCTCGTTGAACCGTCAGGTTCATATTTACGAGAGATAAATCCTCCATCAAGGAGGATCGAGCATTTTTCACTGACAAAGCCGGGAAAGCAGCGAAACGGTGATTGATTGGAGTCATTCGACGTAAAATACGAATAAATTCTGCCGCAACTGTTCGTGGCGGCGGCCGAGGCTAAAGCTGCCGTCAGATTAGCACAAAACCGTCATCATTAAAATTTGCTGAAGACGTCGTTACTATTATAGCGACATAATACGTAATAGCAGAAATCTGGTCGCTGCGGCGGCTGTGGCCCACTTTGTGTGTGTTGAATCATATATCAAAGCCCCAAATTTCCTCACCAACGGTTTAAATTTTATTTTTCGGCAGCTGAATACAATGGAAGTGGCTACCGGTAAAATGTTGCAAGCGCCATATTTCAAATGCAATTTTTTTAGGACGGAAAGAGCTTAATCTAACAATAGTGGGATATAAACATTAAACTTTTATACAAAACCGCGAAACAACATACATAGATATCAGTATATAACTTATATATACATATATTAAAATACTAACCAGTTTAAATATTTTGTTACGATTACATATTATTTGTAAATGCGTTAGTACTGCAAAAATAATAAAAATTTTGATATCAATATCGAAAAATGACGGAATATGAAAGTAATAGCTTATATATTTACTTGAATAATAATACATTAACGTGATATGTATTAGAGTTTTTTGTAATGTTAACAAACATTAAGACAATATTTTTTTTATTAGTTGATCAATTTGGCGCTCGCATTATTGTTCCTGGAACCTCTGGAACGATTATGTTAACTTATGCTAACGCTATAGGCGCTTTACTGACCACTTTTGAATAATGTACATGATATACTGCACTTGAAATTGAACTTGAAACGTGTCATTATAAAGGCAATGAGATAAGTTTTCTTTTTTTCTTTTTTCAGGAACAGACTATTTTCACGTAGACGACGGTAAATTGTTTGCAAACGCGTCCTTAGACCGAGACGTTATCGGACCTCCGGGGGGACCTGGACCTCACGTCAAGGTCCAGGTGAGATGCGTTGTTTGGGAGAAAACGGGGACGCAGTACGTACAAACGGAAGTCCTTACCATCGACGTTCTGGATGAGGACGACAATCCTCCGATAGCGCAAAGAGAAACTTCCATCGCTATAACGCTTAAGGATTTCTCCAAGGTAACTTTACAATATCAAAGCGCGAAATTGAGCCAATGTTCTAAATTAGTGGTTGTCGTTTGAGTAGCTTAGGACCAATTAACTAGTATTAAGGAAAGTCACTAATTTATCGTCATCGGAGCATAAGGGCGCCGTTGATCTATATCGAAATCCCGCCTATTCTGTGTTCTTGTTCTAATCTAACTTTATGAACCTAATATCCACTATTTGTTACCGTTTCAAAGAAAATTAAATTATCATTGAATCAAACTTGAAATGACGCTTTTATTTATAAATAAATATATAAAATTGAAAAGAATAGTGCAAGATATCGTACGTAAATTACCTTTCTATAACAACACAATAATAATAGAAATTGTCGAATAACTATTTATTTGTTTGCGTGAATAACTTCAAACGTCTTTATCTTTTCACACGTTTGTTACCTCGGGAGCATTTTATTCGGCAAACAGCATTTTCCAGCAAACGAATTACATTTCCCAACCACAACGTCACCACCACGTCGGATACGAGACTTAATCAAGCGCTCATTGTTCGTGTAATTACCGCGTTGTTTCCAACGTGACGTGCATAATAAAAAGGATGCCAAATGCGACGAGTATCACAAAAGACATGCGAGAGTGATGAAGCATACCTAGGGACGAGGGAGGAATAGCTTCTGGGATTGATCCTGATTAAACCTCTCTTCTCGGGATGCCCCTCTCCAACGCATCTCAAATCCTCTTTTTCCTTCTCCACATTTCACAACCCTTGGTAAACACCTTTTTTCCTTTCGTTCAGCTGTTACTTTTTATTGTTTATTTCACTTCGATGGAGGAGCAATTGTTCCGTTCGAATACCGAAATACCTGAAGACTTTCTACGAACCTAGTTGGAGACTTTAATGAGCGAAGTTCGATTGGTTAATCGAAAATCTCGTGTCGTTTCGCTAAGTGCAATGAAAATACTTAAAAATACAGTTAGTATTGGATACGGAGTAATTGGATGCTATTACAGATTGTAAAAAAATTAATCACGTTGGAAAATAGCTTCACATATTTTTTCTAAATATTATAAGAGTATTAAAAAGAACCGAAAATGTTCTATTATCGTAATTACAATGAATGAATCAATTGAAATAAAAAAAATCATTGAAATAATAAATTGTTTACATATAAAAGTGATAAATACCAATTATGTAGATATTAATTTAAAAATATACAATTGTTACAATACGAAATCCACATTCTTAATGTGAAACATCATGAAAAAAAATATTTATCCTCATATTCTAGATTGGTAGATGAGAACTTTACAGTAAATTAGGAAATCTATTTTTTTAATGTTACAGGATTCTGAATTGGTAGACCCCAATCTTTTGGTCGTGAAGGATGCGGATGCGGTGACCACCAACCAGTACAGCGTACGTCTGCTTGGCGATATCTCCAACGCGTTAAGCATGACTTACAATATTCTGCCGATCGAGCACCACACGCGCCCGGATCAAGTACCTTCCACCGGCATTTTTCCCAGTAAATATCGAGCACTCGTCCGAGCGCCGCCCTCATTTCGCATTTCATTTCATGTTTCATTTCATTTGACAAATGTTTGCGCGCATCCCCCGCGTAATTTCGTAATCAGTAGCTCGCGCGTGTTTTCCAGGGATCGTCGCCAACAGAACGCTGCTGCCGAAATCACCGTATCGCGTAGTCCTCCAGGTCACGGATGAGTCGCTCCTCGCGGGATACGAGCCGAATTTGGTGAGTCGGTATTGATTCTACGTCACCGACACTCATTGGCAAGCTACTTGAAACACTCGCTCCATTTGCAATGTGTCAAAGGACAGTGGCCAAGTAATTTAAGAGCCGATTCCGAGCATGGTCGCATGTGGCAGAGTAAAAGCCTAGTTTCTTAACTTTCCCCAATGCACTTTAAAGATCGAAACGCTGCAAAGTGCTCTGTGTCTATAATTTCTCTCGTCTCATATCTTAGAGGCTTAGAAGGACTTTTGATTTATTTCTTCGCGCGTATTCAAACAGTTAAAACAGGTTTAAAGATTACAAAGTTAAACTAATACAAGACAATTGTTATAAAATAAAACAAATCGTGTTATAATACTCAAATTTACAAAAAAAAAAGAATAAAAAGAACTCGGAATTTGATAAAACACGGCGATTTATAAAAAATTGACTGTTGTACCAGAGAATTAAATCAGAGCTCTTCGTAACGTATCGGCCATTCATCGAAATAAACGAAGGGCACACGCCGCGCAGCGTGCCGCGCTGGGAATCTGTTATTCGATTAAAAAAGTTCGCACCGATAAATTTCGCAATATCGGCGGAGGTCCCCCGATATCTCACCGCCGTGTGTCATTTGTGAACGCCACTGGCAAAACTCGAGGCGAAAGTGCACCATACTGATCTCATAACTCGCGGAGAGTCTGGTTTAATATACGAGAAGACCAAGACGCCCCCGTGATATCTCAGAGTTGGATCTATAATCGTACTCCACAGTGAAATGTATAGAACTTTCATCCATGAAAGATTATTCCCACTCATTTACATCAAGTACAAATCTCTCCGATGATCACGTAACGACTGCCGAAGTTTGAGTCCGATTACCGCGTGCAGCGAGATAAAATCGCAACACTAAAAATTTGTATATAATTAAATAACTTTAATCCCCGTTTAGAGAGCCAGAGCGCTCTCTTTTTTATTTCAGATAAAAAATTGATAATCTCTTCCTTGTTAATTTTTCGAAACTAAATTATTTTCGATGCACTCTCTTTCAAAGGCATATTCATTTTTTCATAAATGCAAACTCCATCCTTTAAACGCAAATTTCCTTTCTGTCGAGTTCACTCCCGGTTGGCACGAAACGATATCGATTCGAGTTTGTATCGAGAAAGTCGGAAGATAAGGACTCATTAATGGCCATTAGCCATATGCCTTGCATCCGTTAATCCTCGCTTCGCCGTATAATCGGAGGCCATTAAACAATTAGGTGGTGAAATCTCGCCTTGTTAGAGGTTCCTTAAGGGTGCGGCATTGATTTCGTGGAGGCGGCTAATCGCGGATTAAATACCCGCGTCCGCCGTCTGAAATTGACGTGTGGGTGTAAAGTCACTTATTGCCGAGCTTCGTTTCGAATAATACGATTGTCATTAACGCGACACCCCGAGCTGTTTCCTGATAAACGAATGAACGTATTTTCCGGAAATTTTTCCGTCCCCGGAAAAAAAACATTTGTTCGATCGAGACAATCTGACTGACCGCTCGGTGTGATGAAATTCGCAAAGAAGCTTCGGGAAATGCGAGACAAAGCGCAATATGCACGAACAGATGCATTGTTCCGCGTAGAGCGCAATTTTCAAATATTTTGCCAAGCATTTTCATGATGAGAATGTTTAATTATTCACTCCCGCTAGAATTGTAGTCGATTTCATACAGAAACGAGACAATAATGTCAAGCAAAACAGCTTAAATCTCCTTGAAATTTGATAAATTCAAAATTGCACAATGTACCAGAAATGTTTTTAACTTTTTGACATAATAAATTTAATTATAAAATTATTTAATATGCAAATTAATTGTATCATATCCAAAACGAGAATCTTATTTTTCAAATTTACACTAAATAAATTTTTACTTGAAAAATATGAACGTTCAATATTAAGAGAAAATTGCATTCATTTTTTCATTTTAAATCGATAGTTTCATCAAGAAATCTCTTTTCGGCTTGTTAATAATTAAGATGTGCCAAAGCAAAATTTATCAAATATTTATATCATTACTATAGATATTGTTAAATTCCGCTCGCGCGGTAGTGTCACACATGCGGAGCATACATTATCCTGAATATGTAATTGGAAAGAGGATAATAATTGTAGAACGGTATGTGAAAGCGATAATAATCGAATGGTATTCGTTCTAATTCGAGCCGCGCTCATCGTGCACCTTTAATGGATACCCTATATCATCCGCGCCGCGCACGATTAGCTGCTTAAATTGAAACCACGCGAGAAAATAAATCTCGACGCCGATATCCAAGCGACCTCGACGACCTGCTCTTGATATATATCCCGTGACCCTTAAATCAGGCCGTCTCTGAAGTATCGGCGGCGATCCTCTTGGGTAATCATAGCTTTCCTCGCGAAACGCGATATTCTAACGTTCCTGCAGTTGAATGTCGATTTTCATGGATACGCATCCTTTAAATCATTTCCATCAAATACACATATAGGAAACACACGTAACTGAGCTTTCTCTCATCCCTATTTCTTCTTAAACAAAAAATCGCAATGTAGGGAAAGCTGTTTTCACGTTGTTCAAGCTTAAATCGCACTTGAGTCTTCTAAAATAAATAATCTATCGCCTTTAAAAATATTGAATTTATAAATTAAAATTATAAAAAATATTAATAACTATTAACTAATACTTTTATTTCATTAATAATTTATCCAACAAAGAAATAAAATGTTAATAATTTAAAAAATAAATGAAATACAAGGACGTTGAAATAAAACTAGTTAGAATTTATTTCAGCAATTGATATATATTTTCACTCATATCAATTATTAGTTATTTTACATTAATATTATTTATTGTAATTAAATTTATGTTGGTTTAGCTAACTTGTTAAATTTTATAAATATATCCATTTAATCTTTATAATAATTGCAAGTATGCATATACAATGAATGTAAAATATTCTCTGATAAATCTTCTTTTATGAAAATATGAAAATTCAGAATAATGTTGCATAATTATTTTATTATCAACTATGTAAAATGATCAACATCAATTATATTTGATTTTTTAAAGTGTTGTTAACATTCACAACATTGTAATCTATTAAATTTTTATCTATATTACTCACTTTTCATTAATTTTATATTTTCATCACTAAATGTTGCTTCTATTAAGTAAAAATGTAAAATATTAATGAGATATGATTTACACAACCGACGTGCATTCAGCAAAATTTTGCCCTATTTTTTTATATTTATATCTTAAAATCAAAAATTTAATATATTTTAATATTTAAAAAATCTTTTTCTATCTGTGGAGAAAAATGACGTGATCATACTATCAAATAGTAAACGAACTGCTAAGGATTTATCGGCAATTTCTCCGCGCGGTTTAAAAAAATATTATTATGCGTTTGAGAGTCGAGGACTTTTCCTGCTATAACCATTCTCTGGAAATACCAAGAAATGTGGACGATAAATTCTAATAAAGAGCGTCACGTAGCAATCGCACCTGCGGTGGTCTTTAATATCGATCTTACACGGTAAAACATCGTTTGAGTTCTTTCGAAATCTTTTCTAGTCATGGCAAAGCTTCCCAATCTTTTTTTTTATGTAACAATTTATCGCATGCCTTAAACATCATTAAAATAATTTTTTAGGTGTTTTTAAAATAATTGCGGTTTATAATATTGTAAAAAAATTATTTAATCAGCATTTTAAAAAGTAATGAATATAAAAAATGTTGTATAAAAAAATTATATAGATAAAATCACATTGATAGGAATAAAATGGGGGGGTATTCAAAGCAATTCAAAGCATTTCTTCTCGTCCTTTTTTGAGATACTATATGAGCAAGCCAATCTTCTCGCATCATTAATCATTATGTAAGCTTCTACTACAAGAAAAGCTTCCAACTATACAAGAGTATTTTTACATCATTAAAAGAACGTCTCAAAAAATCAATACTTGTATAATAGCATCATATAAGCTGTTTGATAAAGAATGATATAATAATAAAGACAATTTAATTAGAAACGTAATAACTCTTAATAAAAAACAAAAATGGTTATAACGCATGGATAAGAATAATATAATAAGTGCATAATTTTTTCCTCTTAAAATTTCACTTCGATAGGATCAACAATAATTCGTATTTTCTTCTGTTTAGTTGAATATCACTATAACTCTTTCGGGACCGGTACACCAAGCTTTAACAACCGCAGTGCCGTCAGCTGTCCCGATATTTTCATATCCGACGAATGCGAAGATAGCCCGGATTTCGCCCAGATATCTACGCGTGGCGAAGCCTAGTGTGAAGCCGCATCCGTCAATAGCTTTCGTCCTGAACGGCTCGAGTGCCTTCAACGTCACCCAACGGGACGGCATCGTTTACGTGTCCAATGAAACTAAGCTACGATCCGAGCCCAGCAACGTTCAGTAAGTCCGTCTGTCTCTTATAAATGCTCGATGTCGTGCAAGAATGAACTATTTCCAGTAGTCAGATAGCCATATGTATAGAAAGACCGAAATGCTATTAGTGTTCCGTAGACGCTTCTGTATAACATAAATGAAATCCTCTTTCATCGATCGATTTTCTATATTCGAACATTACAATAATTGTTCACTAAAATTGCTATACTATTGAAACGTATTATATCTTTCGAAACAAATGTCGATAGATATTCAGATACTCAGTCAGGCACGAGCGCAACTTAAACGACTCATTTCTCGCACAATATATATAAATATATATATATATATATATATATATATATATATATATATATATATATATATATATGTCATATATTCATAGACAAAAAGCTTAAAAAATTTTTTTAATCTCATTTTTTTAGCAAAAAATATCTGAAAGATATAAGTATCTTTAGTTTAAATATTTACATATCTGATAAAGAATACGAATGTATATTATATACATAGGTATATATATATATAATACATTCGTATTCTTTATCAGATATGTAAATATTTAAACTAAAGATACTTATATCTTTCAGATATTTTTTGCTAAAAAAATGAGATTAAAAAAATTTTTTAATGCACATATTATGTTTGTATCGCTTTAAATAAAAATATATTTGTTGTCAGAATTTTTTTTAAATTTATTTAATTAAATGTAAAAATTATAAACGCGAAAAATGATAAGATTATTAGTGTCTCGAGAAGATTAGCGTCTTCATCATACTGGATCGATGAGTATTGGCACTTCGCTCTGCCCAGAGCGATTCTTCTTGTCACGCGAACATAATAAGGTATATCGATTTGTTCACCACAGACTGAAATTAAAATGGATCGGAGCAGATGGTACCGCGACGACCAAGACGCTGCGAGTGAATCTGGTTGATGTGTCGCAATCGAAGATCGTCACGTGCGGATCGGCTTCAGACGAAATGTACTCATGCGCGTTCGCATTATCTCGTGAGATGTGTGAAAAGTCCTGTGGAATTGGTAGCGGAGTTTTCAGGTGTGTACCATCTATTTTCCTTCACACTGAATGAGTCTTTTTGAACAATTACAATTTTCTTGAACGATAAATGCTATTATACAAGAAGCCTTAGCAAGAATTTCGTTTAAAGAGCCAATATCTTTTTAATAAACTTTCAAAATAATTAATAATTTTCTTTTATGAATATAGTAATACTCAATATTAAAGTGATTACATCGTGACTATGTGAGACAAAGAAACAATTAATATGCTCTATGATATTAATTATTATTACAACTACGATGATTTATTTATTTGTCATTTGTCATGAAAGATCACATCTGTAGGACTTTTATTAAGAGTTTTTTATTTTACGAGGCACGAATGTCTCCTTTAATTTCCGAGCGATATAAATCATTACTAGAGAGTTTAACAACAGAAGCGCATTCCACAGAGTGCTTGCATTCCCCAAATGTTGCATATCTTACTTTATAATTGTACCGCTGGAAAATTGCGCATAACTCCAGTTTCTACGTATCAAGAATTTTCAAAATACCTCTATATATTCAAATCAGCATTTTATATAAAATTTAAACACGTTTACATTGCTCGAGAAAAAATGCGAATCTTATTTAGGTCGTTACAAACTAACAAGTTGTCAAATAATAAATACAATTATAAATACAACTTTCATACTGCTATTATTTGAAAAATACTATTGACCGATGGCGACCTTTTATACCAAGCAAAATCTATTTTGTTATCAAACCCTCACTATCATTGTGTCTCGGAATTGACGATGATTTTGTACAATGAAATAAATGGGGAGACTGGGTCATTACTTTCGTTCTTTTCCCCGGAAGAATGTCACATCGCCACGAGGCACAATTTCATCGTAACGACTATTTCGGATAGTAGCGCGTCCAAGTTTATGGCTCCTCCATTAGGTTCCACTTGACTCGCTTTCTGTGTCCCTCATGACGATTATCGTTTTCTGATGTGATAAGGTGAAAGATGTTAATAGTTTACTTTTTCTATCCTTTACTTCTTTTATCTGCTTCGTTATAAAAAGTAACAATTATCGCTCTTTCTTCGCATTTTAATTCGACTGAAATAAAAATTAATAATACTTTAAAGAGTACCCTTAATTAGATAAAATCTGTGCATTTAATTTGAAGATGAAAGTTAATTAAGAAGAACGGATAATACAAAATACAAAATATAAATATAAAATGAAAAAAATTTTTCTGAATTAAAAGGTGCCAATCTAATATTATCTTAAACAATATAAATGCATTATTAAAAAACGTTTAAAAACAAGACATATTAATATTATAATCGAACAAAGTATTGCTAATTATTAAAACTGTTTACAAACGATGCTTATTAAAAAATTATCTACTATTATTTAATCCATTATCACAATTTTTCATTTTATATTTATATTTTGTATTTTGTATTATCCGTTCTTCTTAATTAACTTTCATCTTCAAATTAAATGCACAGATTTTATCTAATTAAGGGTACTCTTTAAAGTATTATTAATTTTTATTTCAGTCGAATCGATTTAAGGCTAAATTTATTATAAATTTATAATAAGATAATTTACGGCTAAGAATAAATGACTCGAAATCATTTCCTTATCGTTTAATATAGCATGATCTGCATAACGGAAGTTTTCCCTAGTAATTCTAGAGAAAATAGCTTGTAATACTTTACGCGAACCACTTTTAGTTATTACGCGTAATCATAAGAAGGCTTTAATAATGAATTCATACAGTAAGGGCAGTTTTAACGGTCGATGCGTTTGGAGGAGCAACAACGCTACTCAAATGTCGGAATATTATTCCACCTGTTCTCCGAATCTATCGTACTGTCCGGATAACGAATGCGACGAACTGGAGCGCAGCGTTCCGCACATGTGTCCGCAGGACTGCACCACCGAATGTGAGTCGCATGCATTGTTTCGCCGACCGAATTAGTATAGTAAAGCCGGCCGTGCTAAAATGTCACAACACCGGCACGTGGGAAATCACTTTCATTATATTGTTAATATCGTAAAAAAATAACGTAACAATTTATTTATGCCAATTATAGCGTTAAAAAAAAGATAAAATTTCTTCCTCAAGGGCCCTTAAAATTCAGAATCTCTAAAGTTCTAAATTTCTGAAACGATATTGAAGATTCTAGATGCACGTAGAAAAAATACAAAGACACAAAGTGTTTCAGACTTTAGTCTTTACACTCTAGATACTCCCCTTCGGTTTCTTTCGTGTTCAAAAGCTTTTCCATTTAAAAGGGTTTTGCGTTGTCGCAGTAACGTCTCGTCGAAAGGGCTTTAAGGGCTATTGAAGAAGGATTACTATACTCGTCCGCGAGAGGCATTTGATCGATCTGAGAGTGGTTGTATTCGCGTTTTTAGCTGACGCTCATTTCGCTCACATGAACAGCGACGGCCGCGGCATAAAAAGCGGCCTGCACACTTGCATCTGCGACGATCTACTGCAGTGCACCTGTGGGATCAACTCCTTTTTGCAAGTAGGAAATGACGTGTCCGGAACGACAAGGGAGGCCAGAGGAAAATTACGTAATCGAAATGACATTGTCGTGTCGGGTGCGCGTAAAGGTCTGCCATGGCATTTTCTTTTCCATATAAATCACGAGTACTAAACAATATTAAATTACATAAATATCATTGACAGTTTGAGCGTAAGTGTAATTATTTCTAGGAAATTGAATATTGGAAGTTTTGAAACGTAAAATATTTCAATGAAATACAACGACGTATTTCAATTCATTTTGACGTCTATTGGTTGTTAGAGAAATTTACATGATTTATTCTTTTTAATATTGCGATGTTACATCAAATAGCTTGTTTGTCA
Source organism: Solenopsis invicta (assembly GCF_016802725.1). NCBI lineage: Eukaryota > Metazoa > Arthropoda > Insecta > Hymenoptera > Formicidae > Solenopsis > Solenopsis invicta. The sequence continues at coordinate 17,940,869 of NC_052675.1, forward strand.
CTCTATTAAACATTATTAACCTTTGTCCTTTACGCTTCCGCAGCGTCCAGTGGACCGTGTGGCCCCACGTGCATGATGGGTGTTATTGGGGCTAGTCTGTTTGTATTGATCGTGATTGTGGGGTCATTCGTTATGTGGAGATATAGGTAAGAAACCAAAAAAATTACTTATGAGCTGATAAAATTATCTTCATTGCAATTTTATGTAATAACATTATAAAAAAAGTTTTTATGCAAAACTTCTTCAGAAACACATCATTCCTGACATGCTTTTTCTTGCATAAACAAATACTAGTATATATAAATATAAATAAATGTAAATAATACATGTTAAAAAGGTTATGTAAGAGTAATATGCAAATAATGAATTTATTTATATTTATATTTTATTATTACTTATTTATTATAGACTTGTTGTTCGATTAAAATTAAAATAATGAAAAAATTAAGCGATATTAAAGCTTGTTTGAAAAAACAAAATATTATCACGTTAGATAGTGGAACGTGACAATATCTTATTAGAAATCTTTTGGTCTACGTGAGTCTTAAAAGGATTTTGTAAATCGCTTCTGGACCAGTGGCTTGTGCAAAGCTTATCGGCTTGAATCTTATGTTTACAAGGAATTAAGGGCATTGTAAAGCTTGTGGCAACTGGGATTTGAACATGGTTTATTTAACGTCGAACTTTACGATGTTATATAAAGAAAACATGGATATAAAACAAAAATATAAAATTGTAAAACTTAATGCATATTTATTAAGCACAGAAATACAGAGTGTCAAAACGTCGTAGAAGTAATGCGCCGATAGCACAAATTTATCGTCTAAAATTATCTGAGATATAAATTTATCTTATATCTTTCTTCGTGTAATATATATGTAACTAAATATATTTTCAAATTTTATAACTTTCTGGCACATATCAAAGAATTCATAGCAGGAATACAAATCGAAAGAATTTTTCACGAAAAGAAAGAATATATTTGTTTAACTTGTCCAGAAGTAAAGTCGAAAGTTCCTCGCAAAGAGTGGAATTGCAAAAGTTTTAAGGATATGCACGTTGCGATAGCACGTTTTTTTTTTTAACTCTCGTAGCTTGCAATTGGTTACCTTTGCTTACTATTCCTTCTGTGAATTTTAAACGTATTCTAGCCGGTTCTTTTTCAGTACGCGTTTTTATAATTATTTCGATTACAATTTAAAATTAAAAGGAACTAAAATTGAAGGTGTTTGAAAACTTGACATCAACTCCTGCCAATAAATTTCTGTCAAATTGCTGAGAGGTATTACGGGTGCTAGCATTCCTTGTATATGCAATTCAAACTCGCAAGCCTGCAAGCTATCTAAACTTTCAAATTTGGGTCAATGTCTGCCAGAATTTCTCTCTCCAAATAACTATAGTGACCACAATAGACTAACTTCCGCTAAGCTGCATTAATGCAACTTAAAATCGTTCGATTGGAACAACAGAAAAAATTAAACATGTTTTATGTCGTGATAAAATATTTACTTTAATAACTCTTTTAATTCTTCACTGTTTTATTAAGGAGAAATCGTACCATAATTATACGGTCTCGTGATAATTACTATCGTATAGAAAGTTAAAGTAATTTACACTGCCATAATTGATAATGACATAGTCAGCTCAACGCCAATTACCCTATTTCACTCCACAAACCAAAATAGCTTCATGAGCCAACATAGTTCGTCTTCCGCATCGCGATGCTCTGCGTTCCAGGATGGCGGCGAAGGGCGCTCGACGGGAATGCAAACACAGGGTGGACGATGCGGCAAATGGTATTGGTATTTTGCCGTCCGACTACATCGATCGTGGCGATGGTCTCCTGATCGGTCTGGATACGTTCACGGCGGCGAATCGTCACTTATTGTTACCGAAGACATGTCCGGTAAGAAATCACCTATGCATATCACCTCGTTCAAAATAGCTCTCCACGTTAGAAATGCAAAAATTTAGCATAAGAATTAGATAAACCTGAAAATTATTGGCTCACCTCATTCTTATACTAAAAAATTTTAAATTTAAATTAATATAATTTTCATGTCATTAAAAGTCCTTATGTTTGCGAAAAGTAATCAAATAATGTTTATTTGTGACGATAAAAGCATGACAATTGATACAACAGATAGATGCCTATACTTTTATGTTTACAAAAATTGAATTCACTAAAGTTGTAACAGTTTTGATCCTCGATATATTAGCCTTGAATAGACGTTGTCTAAGATACAGAGTCTGCAAAGTTGCAGAAACTTTCTTATTACTTTAACGCCGGTGTTATCTAGCCGCGGCAGACTTTTCAGTGAATAATGTGAAATAAAAAAGGCGTTATTTAATAGTTCTTGAATAGTAATAAAATTATTCTGTAAGCCGCTTATATTCAGATTATAGTGCCTTGTCTTCCGAGCTGAAATTAATTTTGCAAATCTATTTACAAGTAGGTTTTCGAATATAACTTAACGAGCTTTATTAAAATCAAAATTATCGTTTAATATATATATGAAGTGTTGAATATCTTATATTTTATTAATGTTAAAATATATTTCACTTTTTTCTAAATTTGTCTATGAGATGCACATTTGTATGCATTTGTGTACGTGTGTTACGTCTGCAATGAAGGAAGAACCACGCTAAAAATGAAATAAAACGAAAGGGTCATATATCAAATTCTTTCCACATATAAATTCAAGAGAAAAGTTTCTCTTTTGCATTTCTTTTATTAATTTTTTTTTTTCCTGAGTCTTTAGTCTCGTATAAAATTTAATAAAACTGAGCAGTTTGCTCGATGTCAATGCGCGAATGGAGCGATCACAGCTCCTACTTCTATCAAAAAGTTCCGTGTGAAAGAAAATATTATCGCGAAGAAATAAATTTCTCACTTTCATTTATTTCTTTAATAATTTCTCGCGAGGAGAGGAAGACTCATAAAAATCGCCCTCTTTCGACACATCTGTGCCTGCAACTGCGCAACACGATTTGCAGACCTCTCCGTGCGGTCGCCTTCTGCACGTGATACCTTTTGTACGTGCGTGCTCGCGTGTTAGCGTGCATCCATGTAATCCCGCAAGCACCGTGCTAAAGCGCGTAAGCTCCCTCAGCTTTCCGCACGGAGGAGCGCGAGACTTCGAGGGGACTGGTTCCTGGAATCTAAACGCGCCACAGAAACTCGGTCAAGCTCCGTAGTCTTCAAGTTCGTTTGGGATATTCGTTTAGTAATACCGTTGCTCGCGCTCGATCGCCCATCTCTTAGAAACACGCGGTTAAATCGCGGAAGACGCATTTCCGCAAAACAGTCGTTGCGTATTCTTAAGAGAATTGCTCCTGGATGCCGCATCCTCTTGGAAGGATGCGGCGCTCCAGCTGACTACTGATGAGGCAGTAAGAAATCAAGATTGCTTCAATTTAAGATTTAATCTGAAATTTTGAAAAGTCTTCTAAGAGCCTCGGGATGTCTTTTTCGACCCAGGTTCACAAGGCGATGAGGAATCTGGTGAATATCAATTGAAGTAAAGTTTAGATCGTATACAGATTAATAATTAATTCGATATTTTGAAAATTTTATCACGATATCTGGAAAATAATATGTAAATGTCAACGAACATCATTCAACTTACTGAATCATACCAAACTTGAATCAACTACATCTCCATATGTTGACTCGACATGAATATGATATCTACCAGATATCAACTAATAATTGGTCGATATTTATATCTTCAAATCGATATATATACATCTATAGATGTAAAGCGTCGATAAAATTATATCAATCTTTTTTCAAAAATTATTAAAGAATCTCGTCACATCGAACGTTCCAAAAAATCATGATCGATATATCAATTTGATCGTCGACTCGTGAATCCGGCGACACTTTGCGAAATTTATACAGATTATATCAAGGATCGTACGAAAAAAGAGATTCATCGGCATTTTATTATTTTCTCAGACGTAAAAGCCGATGGTCTCTCATCTTGTCATTCTTCGCATCGTTGCTTTCCGATATCTCGAACGGTCGCGTGTTTCGCTGCGCGCTTTTCGATCCTGAATACCGTCCGTGGCACGTAGAGGGCCTGTAATTTGCCTTGAACGAAATATGCAAAGGACTCTTATCTAACGTGCTAACGTACACACCTCACGATTTAGAGAAACTTTTTAGCACCACTCGTGTTTGCTCCGAGAGTTACAAGGAAATTAAGTTCGACTCGGCGTCTCCCGCATCTCGGCACAATTCCCAAAATTGTTTGGCCTAATTAGCGATGCTCGAGATTATGAGGGTCGCCAGAATTTTTCACGCAGAAACCGTCCTCTTCAAATACAGAATCTTTTACTTTACGCGGATTCCTTTTATTTTATAAGAAAAAAAATGGTTAATAAGAAAGAACTTTTCATCTGAATTCTTTCTCTCTTCCCTTAAAGCAGAATATGAATGCATTTCGCTGCATCTCCTTCAAATACCAGCAGCAGCTAGAAATATGCAAATGAAGGAATGCGGAGCACACATATCTCGTAAAAAATAAAATATAATGAAATATAACGTTTAGACGCGTAATTCAATTTATTTTCTTGCAACCTTTAAATTTCGAGTTAATAAAATAATATTTATTACGTAAAAGTTTCTTCTGTTCTTCTTCAAGCAAAAAAGAAACAGAGAGAGAGAGAGAGAGAGAGAGAGAGAAGATGCAAGCGCATTCCGCTCCTCGAAGCATCCACAATCGAATGAAAGATAAAAATATCGATGGAAAAAAGACAACTAAAGCCGCGAAATGTAGGTGGGAAGAATTCACGGTATTTCTATTCTTTGCGAGGCGTGTTCTTCAAGCGACACTAGTGAGATAAAGTCACTTTTATTCAATAAAGTCGAAACGAAGTCGGATCGGCTCCAACAGTGGCGTGTGCGGCTCAGTGAACAGTGGGCTTACGGGGTAAACCTTTTCGTGCATGGCGTACACGCGAATTCATCGCGAGCACCTTTACGTCACACAAATTTCGTTATCAAACTTTAGAATAGCGTGATTTTGTAATACGACTTTGATCGGCGAGCAAATTAATCTGCTTCAGTTAATAATTAATTCTCTGGTTCAAAATAGACTCTACGCAGCTGCGTCCGCTAAATTGCTCACTCGCAGCTTAGACGAGCGCTGATCACATTAGCTTCTTGTTTACGACAAACGTGATGCACTCAATAATCTCGCTTGAAATTTGTTAAATTGAACAGGCCAAAAATGCACTAAAGTCATATCGTTTTACAACATGTTCTTCATGAGCTTTCATCACTTCAGTAAAAGTAGATACCAATTCTTCGAAGAAAATTCTCAAGAATAACACAGAATATTATTTTGAAAGTCACGGAATTGACACGTTACAAAATTTATACGTCTAAGAATCCGGTAACATTCTGTTTCAAAAAAAGTTCTATTACGCTGTCAAGAGAAAAGTTTCCTGCGATCGATTTCTTTCTAAAATAAAGTAGAACGTAAAAAAAATATTTATTTCGCTAAAGTTTCTAGACTATGATTTCTAGATTTAACGATTTGTGTCGCGTTTACGTTAAGACTAATCCCTGTAATTAATGGGCGCGGGTCATGCCTAATCCGGAATTTTATAGCGAAAGTCTTAGTAACTCTAATACTAGAATAATTCAGAGTGCCTACTAATTCGCGGAGGTATTTCTCATTAGCTACGTGATCCTATTATCATTCTTGAACCGTCGTTTAATTGGGTATCCGCTCGTGTCCTTTACAAAGCAATTCGTGCGAAGTAATACCGAACAGATATCGTCTAACACGAACCTGGAAACATGTTCCAGCGAGGCGTAGCTCCGGATTAGAGGTAGTAGAGCTCTTATCGTAACAAGCTCGAAAGGATTTATTAATCGGTATACACGCATTCCCCATCTTCAAGATCTCCGTTCATGAACTCTGGAATTGTTCTACACACGTTTGCGAGGAAAACAAACGGGAATTAAAATAAGACTAATTGAAACAAGATAAGAAACTAGCGTCACGTAAATATAAATCGGTCAACTTATGAACGAGTATAAGCGCCCAAAGATAACGTTGAAATATTAGTTTGTCAACGACTAGAAATTTCTCAACGGCTCTAAAAGAAGAAATTAGAATCTGTGAATCGAAATGAGTTCGTGGTGAAATGTGAAATTGATCGCGAGCGTTTCTAACTTGCGGATTTTCGTGTGGAATTTCAGCCGGACCCAAAGTGGGAATTTCCACGATCGCTCCTGAAGATCGAGCAGGTGCTGGGCGAGGGCGAGTTCGGGCGCGTTTTGCGCGCCAAGGCCATGAACATCGGCGGAATTTCCGGCCCTACGACCGTCGCGGTGAAGACCCTGAAGGAGGACGCGTGTGCCTCCGAACTGGCGGATCTGCTGTCTGAATACCAGCTGCTGAAGGAGGCGCAACATCCGAACGTGATTCGGCTGCTAGGTGCTTGCACGACACCGCCGGGAGCGCCCGTCTACCTCATCATCGAATTCGCCGAATTCGGCTCCTTACGGTAAGTGCGCGCCCGTGATATATTCGACCGTCGCTGTCCTGACGCTATTTATGACCCTTCCGTTTCACGAGCTTCTGGGCTTATCGATAAAAGTCCTGCTACGTTGCCTGAAAGCGAATCGATGGGATATTCGTGCGTCACGCCTGTCGAAATCATGGCTTTAACTTTTACGTGCAGATAAAAAAAAACTCTATCTTATTTTCTTCGTGCGATGAATAACACGCATCTTACCGAGATTAGATTAGAGAATGTGTATTTACATTCCGCCATTTTTTATATTTACAAATTTTCTAGTTAAAAAATGTAATCAATACAAAATTATACATAATTTATATAAAATATTATGAATAAATGTGATAGATAGAAGAAACTTAAACAAATTTATTAAAAAGTTAGCGGGAAAATTTTCTCTATTGTTTAAGCGTGAAAAAAAATAAATAAGTAGCGGCCGGATATTAATGCTTGGTATTCACAGTATGTTCATTGTCTCGTTATAGCCGAGAGAGAGATAACATCAAAAAGTCGAGCAGTTTTTATCCTCTATTTATGCCAACAATGCTCCCCATATACATGACTAAATGAACGACATCTCGCAGCGAACGCGACCGACTTACAAACGCGGAAATAACTCCGGGAATTCGCCGCGATGCGGAATTCCGCCGCGTGGAATTCCGCTACCGTCATGAGGGACAACAACCTTTGCGAAACCAGTTGCTCTCGGTAATTAAATTTTTCCCCCCGAATGCGATGCACATGCCGGGGGATCCATCGTCGTCCTGGCAATCCAAGTTTCCCAGGCACGCCGAATGGACGGATTATATTGACCACCAATTTCCCGGCTAATGCTCGCGGTTTATAGGATAAATTCACGCGAAATTTCAGTAACTATCTGAGGCGCAGCCGGCACTTGGAGTCGGAGTGCAGGATACCCGCACCGACGTCTCTGCTTTCCACTTCGCCGATCAACGTCAGCGAGGAGTGTAGCGATAATGCATTGAACTATACTATAACGCCGCGCGATATTCTCTCGTTCGCCTGGCAAATAAGTAAAGGGATGGCGTATCTTGCCGATATTAAGGTACGATAATACATGTCAAAGTATCCGTAAAATTATCTAGAATTCCGTTTCTAAATTTTACTAAACTTATTAATTATGAAATATTTACACAAAAAATGTTTACAGTGTACAATAGAACTCTAAAGCGATAACAGAAAGAGAGAAAAAAGAGAGAGAGATAGAGAAAATCTTTAAATTGACTTTTGTTGTAAATTAGTTAATGAAATTTAAGAGCACGCGATTGCAATTTTCTCCACAATTCCTTTTGGGGGAGCAACACGAAAGTGGTGAAATATTTCATCTCAACTTGGTCAAGTCATTAGCAATTAATCAAAGTTTCCTTCGCGCTGCAGTTGGTGCATCGGGATCTTGCGGCGAGAAATGTTTTGCTTGCAACCGGGAAGGTTTGCAAGATCTCGGACTTTGGTCTAACTCGCGATGTATATGAGGACGATGCGTATTTGAAACGAAGCAAGGGACGAGGTAAGATCAATCCACTAATTAATAATCTGTACTCCAGTTCGAAACTTGCGGATTACCTGTTCTTTCAATGAAGCGCAAATTATTGCCATATATCTTGAGTCATTATTTAGATCAGCATTCGATAATGCAAACGCTGCTTACAAATGCAGTAGTACATACGAAAACGTTATATAAATATTTTACAAACTTATCTTACTACAAATCTAAATTATTAGACGAAAAGTATCGTAAATCAGCGTTGAAAAATGCAATGATACGAGTCGCAAGCTTAATAGCAACGTAAATGGTCCTAATTCAACCACGACGGAGTAATCCGATCGTAACTCTTTCGAACGGATTCGCGAGAAAAACAGCTTTAATGACTCGTGCGAGCCCGACTGTTACTTCGCGTTAGCCAAGGTTTTACGGTTCGTGCCCGCAGTGCCGGTAAAATGGATGGCACCGGAATCCCTGGCCGACCATGTGTACACCAGCAAATCGGACGTTTGGAGCTTTGGCGTTCTCCTGTGGGAGTTGGTCACGTTAGGAGCCTCCCCGTATCCTGGAGTGGACGTGCATAATCTCTACAATCTGCTGAAGGCCGGTTACCGTATGGAGAAGCCAACTAATTGCTCGCATCAGTTGTAAGTGGCTAACAATCGCCTCAACTTCGTCAGATTAGCGAAGAGCGGCTAAAGTTCATTAATCTTAAGGATCATCAATCTTAAAACTACTTTAGAAGTTTAGTCTCATTTATTATTATTCGTTTACTAATCGCTTATTAAACCAAATTTGCTTTTTACGATTATTTTTTTCACATAAAGGTCGCTTTTGCCTTCAACGGAACGATTACTATTTTTTCTTTGTATATGAAAATTATTCTTTATTAATATTTTCTTTCTCGCTCTTCTCCTACTTCCACCTACATTCTTCCTAATTATCTTTTTTAGAAAATTATAATTTACTTTCTTTGAAACTCAGCGTTTTCCGCAGTTCTAATTGAAAGTTAACTCAGCTGAGTAACCAACGTTGATAAAATCAAAGGACGTAGAGCTGTAATCGTAACTTATACGATATTCATAATTACGAGGGACTCGTGCGTAATTATCACGGGGAGTTCATGATTATAATAGCGTGACTTCATATCACATGTGAAACATCCATCTTCTGTGGAGATTAGATCGCTATACTACGAAGTCAACCTCAGTACATATGCTGCGTATATAAATGTATTACTAAATTAATGACACAGTAATAAAACGTGTAATATGAAGTAGTATCTGATAAACAGAAATAACTGAATCTTCGAACGTGACGCGAACTCTTTTCAATTAAACTATTGGCGAAGCTGTGCCCTTGGAAAAGCGCCAGTAGTTAAAAGTAGGTTAACTATTTCAGCGCGTCATAAAGCTCGCCGTAAAACTGCATTCTCTCTTTCGCGCGCAGGCGGAAAAATGACAGAGTGCTACAAAGTCCATTTCCTATCTTTTATAACTTTTCTGAGGAAACATCTTCGTTTCGATTGTAACGAGTGATATTTTGTCAGATACAAGTTAATGGTGTCGTGCTGGCATCAAGAGCCCAGTATGCGGCCGTCGTTCAAGGAACTAACCAGCCATTGGGAACGCATGCTGGAGGATGGTGTAGAGTATCTCGATCTTAATCCACGAACCGTCCATAATCAAGCCTACTTTGCGTCTCTGCAAGTCTTGGACGACGACAATGGTAAGTAAAATTAATCAATTTGAAGCATCGCCCTCTACAAATGTGATAGTTATCGTTGTTACTATTTTTAATAATCCAGAAGTGAGAAAAATTCCTAAATCCTGATATTTTTAAATTATTTCCAAACTCACTGCTTTAAACCTTGTAATTCAATCAACGCTCGTTTAACGATTTCGGATAATACGCGAATATCGAATTATCTTAAAGTTGTCGTGAAATCTTTCGCAGGTTCTAGTAACGATCAGGTGGACAACGGGATTGCCAACGGAACTCTAAAGACGGACACTGTCAACTACCTCGGCCGGATATCTTCCGAGCCTGTCACTAAGTGCGACAAAGTGGATAAGCTGCAGGCGCTCTGGCAGCCGTCCATAGCGTCCTTCCCCGAGGAGCCCATGAAGTCGCCTTACGTGAACGAACGACCTGCGAGCTTGAACGCCAATCATTATGAAAGCCCGATAAAGCTGAGGAATGTGAGCGTGGCCAGTAACAGCGAGAACGACCTAAGAACGCCTTCCAACGAACGTCCCCAGTCATATATCGATATGCAAGGGAAGAAGTCGACGGAGACGGAGGACCTTTTGGTATTTGGGAGCGTAGACGACGACAAGAACGACAATAACGTGACGAACTGATCTACGTAAATCTCACGTTGTACACTTGACAAATGAGAAAAACAAACCAAAACTGAGAAAACATGAGTTTTCTGAGTCTCGACGAGCTTTCGTTGTCTTGGAACGGACAGGCGATGAATGAAAGGAAATAAATGTAACCTGATTGAGGGAACAATTGTCGATCGCAAATTATGCGAGAAAGAGAGGATTATTTATTTAACGAGGGAGTATGAGAGAAATTTGTGTGCGAACAATTGGAAGCGAATGATTTGCGTGATACGAGAGCGCCATTGTTTGTGGCAATCTGCGAGAATTGCGAGGAACAACGATGACATAATAATGTGATGGATAAATAAAAATTTGCAATTTGTAAGAAAACAAATATCAACTCCGTGGAGTTGAATAAGTCGCGATTCAAATTATATCGCGCAGAAATAATTCCTGAATGATTTCTTAATCGAACGAAGCGCTCTATAGGAAGTTAGTGGTAAATTATAATACCAAGTGTAAATTAATGATTAATTTGCCATGTTTTTATGTACTTAAAAGTCGTACGGCTGTCTGTCGATCATCATTGGTAAAGCCGCTTTTAATACTATTGATAGTACTTAATAGTTACGTATTATAATCATTCGTGCAATTTCTTAAAAAGACGATCGTATTTTCAGCATTTTAAAATTGTTCTGTACGTCACGCTATGCAACTGTGATGCGGTTTGAGAATAGTTGCTCATCGAGAACAAGCTTTTCAAACTGAGGGCCATAAATTGTTTCCTAACTATCGTTAACAGTTTTTCTGTTACAAGTACAAGCTTTAATGGCGCAAACAAGTGAGAAAACATTTTCACAGTTAATTTTCAAAATTTCACCCGAGGCGCGTAATTTACGAGCGATATTATCGCTAACTCGTTTGAGGAAGTTTGCAGATTTGGTCTTCCATCAAATCTTTCTTGATAGATAGATTCGTGGTTGTGAAATTGTACGGCACCTCCTATTCAACTTGAAACTTAATCGTCACGCTTCCTTTCGAAACGAGATACTTTCTATTGTCGCACTAGCTTATGTGGCTTTCGTGTGTCCGACACAACGAAGCAGCGGATCGCACGCAGAACGAAGTGATACGACCGAAGCGTAAGAGGTATAGTATTTTTTACGAGACGTGTGTGCGCGGGCTCCGGTTGGGCGCGACGTCATATCCAAAGAAGACTGTGTTTCGCCGTACCTCACTGGGAACGGAATCGTCCCTTTTGTATTTATGTATAAGACGCAACATTCCACCCACGATTAGCTAGTTATTTATCGCATAGATTTTACAACACGGCTGCGTATGATTTCAGATTTTGACTCTTATCATGTTCAATGTTTCTTCCCCTTGCCTTTTTAAAATACTCCGGGGCGTTAACAACGATGTGGAGCACGCGCGTAACGAGCCGATTAATATTGTGCCATATTATTTTCTTGTAACTGATATATCACGAAAACATATAAAAGACGCTTTCAAACGAAGTATTTCCTTATATTACTCTTACCTGATTCCTAACAGTGCTTCCTTTTGTTGCAGTGGTGTGCTCAAAGTTAAAAAAAATATTGAAGGGAGATTAAAAAAAAAGAGTAGAAAATAGAAGAAAAGAAAATAAAGTGATTTCCTACATTATTATCATTAGATGTAAAAAAGATTTTTTTAAATATATTTCTGCTTTACTTAATATTGTTTTTAAAAATATTTTTACTTAATGATATTTAAAAAAATATTTTTAAGCAAAATCAGCATAAATCGTAATAATGCGATAATTATACGTAATAAAAATTTTTATATCATATTGCAATATAATTATATGTAAAGTTATATTTATATAATATAAATGATTTCAGGATGCAGGAGCACTGAAGACAAGAGGCAATGAATTTATGGAAAAGTTTTTTATTCCAATCAATTATAGTCAAATATAAAATCAATCGATAAAATGATACGAAAATAATCTTACGTACTATTCATATACAAATAAAAAAAAAATCACAAGTTCAACTTATCTATGCGAAATTCGCAATCGTTTCTCTTGGAATTATTGACAAAGGACTTCTCTTCGTCAATCTCTCCGAGTAAATTCAGTTCGTCGATACGTGTCGTGAAAGATTGAGGTATAACATCGCTGTCCGGCGTGCCGGGCCTACGAACCTCGGTGGGTCGATTGACATCGCAATTGGCAGTCTCTTGTACGACGATCGGTGGTAACAAATCGTCTAAAGAAAATTTAGAACTAGTATAAAATTGCTGATAATAAAATAATAGTCCTGTTGAGTACAAGGGAAAATAAAATAGAAAAAGATTAATCTCATCTGATATAGAAATCGAAAAAAATAATGCGATAGCAAGGTGTTGCTATGACAATAAAATCGAGTATCTACCGCGATAAAGCCACTCACCGGTCTCTTCGGTATTCTTCGTTGCGCTGGCGGCCTCGTCCTCGGATATCTTTGCCGTAGCGAATCTGATGCTCTCCAGCAGCTCGTCGCTCGACGACGCGAAGAATCGCAGACAGACGATACCGTGAATCGTCTTCACGAGCCTCGTCAGGTCCTCCGGTACGCGGAACTTCTTGAAGAGCCGCGCCTCTTCCGGTATATGATCCGACTTGCAGTACGGCAGATATACCGCGTAATATCTCTTGTTTCTCCGCGGATAGTTTTCTTTCAGCAATCGCAACAGGTGGTTGTCTACGTTTCGATAAACGATCGTCGCGTCGGATTTCGCGGACGTCGGCGGAGATGTCACGACCAACACAACGTCCGCGGTCTGAAACGCTGTATTGCACCAGAGCCCTGGATCCTGAGATCACGTTATACGATTATCTCACCGCTGAATTGTCGCGTTCGTAAAAACTTGCGCATTGTTAAATAAATCAAACTCCTGTTCTCAAAACGTGGATTTATTTTAAAAGCAACTGCGATAATATTGCATCGTCGATTTATTCGATTACTCACTTTGCTGGCAGTTTCTGCGATGTCGAGCATGTCGATCATAGCATTGATATTACAGTATCGCAGGTACTTAGTTAATTCCGCCATTACGTTCACGTGTGACGGATGCGTCGGTGAGTACACCAGCAAGCAGTTCGGTCTTATCGCCATTCTTTTTAAAACTATATTTAAAAAAAGAAGGAAAAATAATTTATTGAGCGAGTCAGAGAGTCACGTGTTCACAAGATGAATAAGAAATCGATAAAATTCTTACCCCACTTTCTGTACAGCTTGCACGCGTGGTACAGCGCGTACAATAGTACGGGTGGTATCCATATTAAGCTGATTATCATAATCAGCAGTCGATCGGACACGTGTTCTGTGAGAAAACGGGAAATTAGCGGTGCTGAGACGAATAATCGAAAGTGAGAAAAAAAAAGAAGAAAAAGGTGAAGTGACTTTTCGAACTAAATCGCAATTACTTATGTGTATGTAGGGCGACGTGCTGTTCGCGCATCCATATTCGCCGCACGCGGGATGCGACAATGCCGCAACATTGATGTAATAGATGCCGTCCGGCGCCGAGAAGTTGTGCCTTACGTGCTCGCTGTGTTTGTTCGCGAGAACGATCGTGCTGACGACGGTCGATCTCGTGTCGTTGTTAATCAGCCACACCTTGTACTCTGTCACGTTGTACGTTGGTGGGAGCGGTTGTATGTACAACGCCAGATTCGACGGATCCGACACGTCGATGTATATAAAGGGCGTGAACGTCTCGACCTGGGTGCCATCCTCTGGAAGAGATTCGCGGATAGTTATGAAAAAATAGTTACAAAGCCACGAGAGAGAGAGAAAATAGAGAGAGAGAAAGAGAAAATCATTTATTAATTATCCTAGAGCAAGCTTTCTAAAAACATACAAATCAAAGAAAAAAAAAACAAAATAAAAGAGATGAAAATTAAATGTACATACAGTGTTGAAAGAACAAAAAATAAAACGTGGCAAATGTAGACGCAAATAACAATTTGAAAATAAAATTAAAGTCTTGCCTATGATAAATGGACTGTAAATCCAAGAAAAAGAATGCAAAACAAAAAATACAAAAGAATAAAAGAAGATAAACTAACGAGACGGAAATGAAAAGAGATAAATGAGAAACCCACCGATAAGTTCATGCCGCGGTACGTGGAACACGTACTCTCTGCTGTACGCGTAATTTTTCCCGATTGCAAGGTACTCCAAGCGATACGAGGACCCCTCGTATCCAGCACCGCTGAACGGGCATGACACATACAAGTCTTTGGGCGCGGGGTAGCTGGCGTTCCCGTACAACTCTACGTGCCTGCACGCGTTCTCGTCGTTATCATCGATGTTTTGATAACGCGTGATTAATCCTGGTTTACACAAAGAAAACTTGAATGCACAGCAACGAGAGATATTAAAGGCACAGTTATTTCGTACGTGTGTTAAATATCTTGAGTACAATTGACGTTTCCTTACTATGAAAATTGATATCCGAAACCGATAAGTTGAACGCCGTCGTCTTCTCGGAACTACTAACGTTTGTCACATACGCATACAGTGTGAAAATTGCGACTTTGACTCGCTTGGATTTTCCGACATCCTCAAGTTTCAGCTTTGCGCAACCTAGAAAATCGTACGATATTTAAGAAATCTGAAAGATGGTCCTCCAAATTAATTCTTAGGAAAAAGTGCTCCAATAAACTGGTCAGCTATATCAGTAACTGATGATATTTCATATGTACTATCTGTATTATAATCACGGCCAACATATGCCGATGATAGCTCGAAGGATAAGCCGAAACGTACAATATATCTATATGTCATGATTCAACTTTGTCTTGTGTTATTTTTCGCGTACCATTTACCGCGTCTGATTCTACTTTTGATCTTTTTTCATGATAGTTTTATATAGATAACAGCAAACACTGGTTATTGATACATTTAATCAATTGATTGAAACACTTTTTCTTAAAGAAAATTATCGCTTCCTACCTTCCCCCCTTTGTACTGGCGTTAATATACAATGGAAACTCGGTGTTGGTACCAGGTGAGTCTAAAAAAAAAGAGAAATATAAATTGTGACTGTGGATACAAAGTCTCGCAATTGTATGTGATATGGATAATTAGTCAACTCGAAGTGAAGAAAAAGATTATACCAATCGAATGACACAATGCTAAAGATAAACTTTTATTTCAGCTTTTATCATCAGTCGCTTATATAATGCAAAAATGAGCATTTTATTTTTTTTATCGATTCTTATTATCTATCTACTCACGATCATCAGATTAAATAATAACTGAAATCGACATTAATCATATAAACAGTCATTTTCGCGGAAGTCATGCCAAATGTTCGCATGTTACTTTTTAATGGAGGAGACTGATTGATTTGGAATCGACTTTTCCTTTGTGAAAATATCACTGTTTACAACAATTTTTAAATTTTTAGCGTTGTATCTTTCTGTGATTAAGCATCAAATAAAAATTTTATTAGAAACTCTACTTAAAAATTAGCTAACAAATTTTGCAATTTATTTGGCTCCTTAAAATAATTTGTGAGAAGACTTTTAGTATTCATTTCTTATTCTTTGTTCTCTTATAATTCGAAAGTTATTGATACCTCGATATTTTCATGAAGGAAAAATCGTATCTAAATTTAAAAGATTATTTTTGAAAGATAATACGTGAGAAAAGAGACACCTTGTATATATAACTTATTGTTATTGTACACATAACGCGATACTCGAAGTTGCTTCAAAAGTAACAATCATCGACAATATCAGAAATTAAAGAAACCAATTCTTATAAAAATGATAAAAAAGAAGGATTGTGTCTTCGATTAAATTATCTAAAATTAATACAGTTAATAATCAAGATTAATATAATTATTAAAAAATAAATTCATCTGCGAATCTCGAAGAAAGCACCAGTGATCCCCGAGACGCCCTGTATACATGGGTCGATGTGACACTTCGGAGAAACCTACAGGCCGATGAACAGATGATCGGAGCAAAGCGATACTTACCAGGTTCTGGCAGTAGTCCGGATAACAATACGAGGCCGAGACGCGTCCGGTGAAGGAACACAGGACGGCCACGGCGACGAGGAAGCCGTTGCGTATTGTCTCTCGCATTCTTCTGGGTTATTGCCCGCTCACGCGACGATGCGAAACATATTCGGTGGGCAGCACGTGTCACCGACCTCGACCATGTCAACCGCGCGACGAAATTACGGCGGAATCGCGACGGTAATTCGGACGCTCGTCGCGATTACCATTCCACGCACTTCTGACTCGCACTCGAACGCGCTCCACGTTGAACGACGCAAAATATCGCACGCGACACAGCGAAACAGCGTCAAAAGCCACTTTGTTCGAGCGCGAGGTCGCGTCGCAAACTACGCGTCGACGCGAAGAAGACTCTGCTGGAAACGCCAAGCACTACTCGTTGCGTTGCTTGTCGTCGACAAGAACGGTCTCTACAAGATAGATCATCGATGAGTCATTCGAATCATCCAGCGATTCTCTGCGTTGATTATAATTCAAACGGAGAGAGATATAGAAGAAAACCAATGTACCAGTACTTCTTTTCGAGTATATTTTGGAGTATTTATTTTTTAGCACTTAAAATTTAGCGCATGTTGTACGTTACAAGCAGAAATCTAATTGAGGAAATATAAATTTCCTCGCATCTCGATAAGATAGCAAATAAATGTATGTAAAAGTGCGATATCGGTTTTCAAACCACGGAAATTAACAAGAGAAGAAGAAAGAAACATACTATTTTATTTTATTTTATGAACAATTTTATTACAGAAGTATAAAGCGTTTATTTAAAAGAATTATTATCGTAGACAATCAATTAGCGCAGTTGAGATACATTGGATACAATAATATGACGCTTTGTCTTGATCGGTAAAAGGATTTCACGAACGTTTATGCGGACGTTAGATCTTATAATCAGATAAGACGAGATTTGTAATCTCATCACGAATTACGTTGCTGTGAACGTAAATTATATATACAGCTGCAATATCATTTTAAATCGTAAACTTTTTACAAATTGATGTCAATCTTTTATCAGAAAAATTACATACTCTATTATTCTAACATTATTTTTCTATAGAACTAAGTATATATTTTATCGATTTAATAAAAATCTTTTATTTGTCAAAAAGATTACTCTGCTCTTTTCGAGTTAAAGTAAAAAGATTTAATTGTTTTATACAAATCTTTTTAATTTAGCTGAAAGAGAGAATCTTCGTAAAATACGAGTTCTTTATTAAAACAATAAAATATTTAATTCTACAAAAATAAATATAATAAAATTACTTGGAAGATTCTAAAAGTATTATTTAATTCATTGCTCGTGCAAAATTAATATAATAGATGTAGATACATTTAAATTATTTATAGATACAATATATTTAAAAAAGATTATCTAAATATTAGAGTTATTCAGAAAAACATACCTCATTTTGAAGAATTTGTATAGATTTTATGATAATAGTCGCGCAGTTATTAATATTCACAAAATGCAACAGTTGCTCATAATTCTCACGAATGTTACAGATAAGTTATTTTCTGATTATATAAAAATTAATTATTTAATTACTAAGTTAAATCTTATAAACTTACTAATTCAATACAATTCATTGATTAATTAAAGAAATATTTGTGCGTCTCAGAAGCCAAACTGACCAATTTTACTTTTATATTGGGAAACACTGATTTTTCAATCATTTTTCTCATTAATTTTGTCTAGTTTTTATCTCATGGATTTAATCATTTGTCTTTTAAAAAAATTGTTTTATAATTACATGGCACATTTTGAAAACATAATTAATAATTGAGTAATATATTTAATTAACTATCACTAATCGTAATATAAAGTATGATAGTTAATAAATTTTTATAAGTATATATCTAAGCGTTATAAGAAAGTAAAATTTAGTACTTTTTAACATCAAAATAAGTTTTAGTACCTTCCAATATCAGTTATGCATAGTTTAACATACTTTCGTCAAATTGCATATCGAGAACTCAGTAACCAGTAGATGCGATTAAAAGTTCTTTGCACCCGGTAACATTTCTCATACGAATGCAATGTTGGCGAATTTATAATCAGTCCCCGCTACACGCACCAGATAACTTTGCAGTATTACACGATATCTTTATGGATACGACATACCATGAAAAGGTGACCGAAGGAGAAAAAATCGCAACGCGTACTCCTTCAATAGCAAAAATATTAAGACTTGTTTGCCGGTAATATAATAATAGTTTAATAATAAAAAAATATTTAAAACACTCTTGAAAACGCCGCTATTGAAAGAGAAAACTCTTTGATGTCTGTTTTCTTCTTATCGTCAAATTAAATCAGCAAGATAATATTTTTTTCTCTTCTCAAAGATGACACAAAGTTTCTAAAATAAACTGTTCAAAAAGAATGGTCTTACGATTTTTTTTGCGGCAAGTAAAGTTGTGCCAAAAATTTATCTTGGAACTGATAACAGATCGTCTTTCTCGTAAACATGTTGAAAAAATGAAGACGGATTTGATCGTCCCATTGAGCATCTTTGATCTACTTATTGTTGGGATCAAAATGCTTCTGTAGAGTCTGCCAGCATTTGTAATATTCATTGTCCAGCTTGCAAAGCTTGTTAGCCCATTCTGTCACAGCCATGCTATATGAAGTTTCAAACATAAATGCCTGCGTGTCGTCAGCGATCCGTTCTGGCACTAGCTCGCTCTTGGACGCGGCATCGAAGCATTGCTTGTCGGGACCGTGTGGAGTCATGATAGAATGCAGCGATGCACCACCGGCAGAAAAACCATCTTCCTTTGCCTCGTAACGACCCTTTATCAATCCCATAAATTCGCTCATACAGTTTCCTAAGAAATCGACAGAGTAAAATGTCAAACTTAATTGCATCGATAGTGCAAATTAATTCGCGTTTTATTTAAAAAAAAAAAAAAAACAAATTTAAGAAAAATCACGCTAAAATGTATCAATTCAGACTCGTTTATATAAGTTCCAAGTCGCCGATAAAATTTTTTATAAATGACAGCTACATAGAAAAAAAAAAATTAAATCAACGATTTATATACATGTAAGCAAGAATATAAATCTTCTTAGAAGAATTTATAATCTTGAATAGACATAATTTGCTTACATGAAGAAAAATTTCTTTTTCACGTAAGCAAATTATGTCTGTTTTAGATTATGAATTCTTCCAAGAAAATTTTATATTCTTGCTTATATATGAAACAGTGAATTGTTAATTTAATACTAATTTTTATTCTGTGTACAATTTGATAAAGATAGTCGGAAAAATTTACCGCGAAATGGCATAATGCACCTCGCGTCTACCAACAATAAATTAGTCATTTAGTACTTGCAATAAACCGACTTGCCAACGTTAATCCTCATCGTTGGCGGATATCATCGACAAGTCGGTATGCGAAACGAGCGCGTATACATCACAAGCGATTCGTGATCGCGCAACGAGACGCAGCGGTCGGATCTGCAATGGAAATTACGCGTATTTTGCATATTATCGCTCTCCACGCGCCGCCGACTTATTCATTAACGTGGAGAATGGCCCGCATTGAATACGCCGCTATACTGGTTATCAAATCTCAGAGAAAGCAGCGAACGGCTACTCTTACTGGTGCTCAAAAGTATTCCGAGATACATATTGCTTGTAGCCTCGTATGTTGTTGCGCAGTTTCACATTAGTAAAATAAAATTGTATAAATGTAATGCATGTAAAGAAAAAGTGGGCAGAGAAGATTTAATTAATTAATTAAATTCCAATGTTCTAATATCCTAAATGCAGAAAAACATTGCCGAGAAAAACAATTTCTCAATTTACCATTTTTTCTTCTAATAAGCAACAGTCATCTTTAAAAAGAATATTTTCTTAATAATTGTTTTGAATAAAATATATTCAAATTTTAAAAAGATTTACTGTCACATATTTAAAAAAAAATAATATATACTTTTTCAAAGAATATTTGTATCGAAGAAAAATCAGAATGATAAGCAAATCAAAGTTTTGTTTTGACTTAATATTCTTAATTGAAGTATTAAATTGTCAGAATTCAGAATATACTTTGAATAAATTTCATGCTTATGATGAATTCATAGATTTGCAGATTAAGATTATTATCAAGAAAATATTATTTGCAAAATTAGTCGTTACTTAAAAGACAATTGAGTAATCGCTTTTTTTCTTAAAAATGATATTTTTCTATGTGTCGTATTCTAAGAATAACAAAAATAAGAAAAATAAAATTAAACTAAATACGAAGTAAAAAAAAATCTGAGTTAAAGAGTTAAAATTAAAACTATAAATAAATTAATAGAGAATTTATATTAAAAAAATCTTTACTTATAAAATTAAAATTATCATTAAAGAAACATTATCTTTAGAAGAATTATCATAAAATATTTGTATTCACAAAGCCTCTCGCAAATCTCTCTACAGTTTTTGTCGTCTTTTCGCGGCCATATCGATTTCACGATAATTACCGAATAAGTATGCATAATTTCTTTCATATATAAGCACATTTATATACGCTTTCGATATTCACCGATGACAAAAGCGGTAATTACTTTCTCCGCTTATTTATCATAGCTATTAAATGACGAGCCATCATCAGTTTTTAATAAGATCTTTGATAATCAGCACTAATTTTACGATCAAAAAATACCACCGCGTACTCAGTCCGTCACAATTATTCCAATCGATACTATAATTTCGCACAACTTCTGTATAACGAACAGAATGGACATTGGAGGATACCGATAACGACCTCTTCTCGTGGCTTTCAATTACTTAATGCATCGTAAAGATGCAACCTCGTTGTGATAGGCATTGTGCTTACGCGTCTTTCTCTTTGCACGCGATGGACTTTCTCGACAAGAGAGCGCGATAATGTAGCGAAATATGACAACAGCGACAAAGACAACCGCGACGTCGAACGAAAGTGGCCCGTCCCGTTCCGTCATAATCGATCGAATCGTGATCGCAACGATAGGAAATCGGTGAAACGACCTGTCGGAGAAAGAGACATTGTGCGATCGGCCGCCGGGAAAAATTTCGAGTTTTCTCTGAGCTAACTCGGTTGCACAATTTTCAGGAGCGCTCTTCTGGAACGAAGACACCGCCGACGGTGGAGTTCGACGGAGCACTCGCGCTCGAACTCTTGTCGCGCGTAATCGACCCCACGAGACCGATGACAGGGAAAAAAACCGCAGAATCCGCAATTTCTCGACGATCGTGGCTAGTAAACGCGTCACGGACCGACGAATCGACAGTTTGATCAAAGCGGTTACCAAGCAAACCAAAGCTTCAAAGAATGTCTGAAAAAGACTTAAAAGTCTCGAGCATTCAAGACGTCTCCTAAACATAATATCTATTTCTATAACTTTCGATTTTAATTCTTACAATTTTTAATTTTTATTTGTATAAAATTTCAAAACAATATTTATCAAATTTGCATTTTTTTCAGGGTTAATGCAAACAAACTACTTAAAATTGTAATGTAATAATTTAAGTCCAATAATCTTAAACGTTATTAATGTACACTTTAATTTCCCTTTCACGTTAAGTCGCGTTAAGAAAAGTTTGCGCAGACTAGTTTCATTTTTGCCTCGGTGCGTAAACAAATGCAAAAGATACATACTTTCTAAGAATACTTACGGTGATAGTAAGGGGGTCGGAAAGTGTGCTCTTGAACGGACCATCGGGGTGGAAAGATCACAAAATCGGCCGCGGCGGTTCCAGGCTTGTTAGTAGGACACGTCAGTACCGTGAAAATGGATGGATCCTGTGGAATTAAGAGCTATTTAACATTCCGAAAGTGACCATGATCAAATCTGCTGAATAAGTAAAAAGATTGAAGAAACTTCTT
Organism: Solenopsis invicta; assembly: GCF_016802725.1. Classification (NCBI taxonomy): domain Eukaryota; kingdom Metazoa; phylum Arthropoda; class Insecta; order Hymenoptera; family Formicidae; genus Solenopsis; species Solenopsis invicta. The sequence goes on from NC_052675.1 coordinate 17,963,153, forward strand.
TTACTTCTTTATTTCTCTTTTCCTTTCTCAATGTGCAGTATCTTCGTATGATAATGTTTACTCACGCAGTGATCAAAAGAGACGGAATTAATGACCATAAACTTATTGAGATCGTATTTGTACGGCGCATAATTCCCATGCCACGCAACCACGTCGAAAGGACTGTGACCTTGATCGGCCACGAATAGTTTTCCCTGATATTTGCACACGATTTCGTAATCGATCTCGCGATCCTCGTACCAGGCCACTGGTGTCTGAAAGTCTCTCGGATTCGCCAGCCCATTCGCTCCTGCGTATTAATTTGCTCAAAGAAACATTAATTTGTTAAATTACCTTTTTTATTAATTTATTAAATTTTCCAAATAGAAAAAAATTAAATTGTTCAACGACGGCATAGTCACACATGTTACTTTATCTCAAAGATAAAGTACGAAAGTTTAGTCTGTCGTTAACGTTGAGTGAAGTCGGATTAATTTTTCCAAGTTTCAGAGGCATTAAACAACTTCCACAATTAATTTCTCCACGCGAGGAATTAATTGTGAAAGTTGTTTAACAGTTTGGTCGAATTACCTATTGGACCCAACTCTGGCAGCTGGAAGTGATTGTCGAAAACTTCGAGGATGTAACCCCTTGTCGGGCCGAAGACAGTTATAGAGAATCGCATTCCCTGCTGAAGGACGCATATTTCATTCGGCTCGCATCGTATCTTACCGAACTCGGTAGTAATCTGTAGTTCGCCCAACTGTGGCACTGCAACCAAACATTGAGACGCATTCCTTTTTCCTTGGGAAAAAGTCGCCTTTCCATTATCACTTACCGATAAGAAAATCACCATCAGCATTGTAGAAAGCTCTGTCTTTCATAGAAGCGTTGCACAGATACACGTGCACCGCAACGCCCTGGCGCATCTTAGGATCGCCGGCACCGCACAGAGTGTGAAGACCGTCAATAAAATCGACTTCGGGATCTCTTCGAGTCGGGACGTCAAAAGTCTTCCATCTTAGCTAAAGTGTGAACAATTAACTTTAGGGAAAGCCAGTCCTTTCGATAGTTCATAACTTATACAATTCAATGCAACAGAAACCTATTTATGTTAAGAAGCTCAATTTTTCAAGAATTTTCAATTTTCAAGAAGCAAAATTTGAAAACTATATTAATCATTTAGTTAGATCACTATTTTGACTCGATCCTTGAATTTAAAAATTTACCTGGTTGGGATTGGGATAAGTCTCGTTCCAATCGTTTCTTACATAAGATTCGGCACCGTGAGCTTTAGTGAAGGGTTTAAACGGTTTGTGCAGTACAGATGGTCTCATCCGATACAACCAAGATCTTTTGTTTTGACTTCGCGGAGCTAAAAAATAGAAATAATAACACTGTCGAGTGATAACGTCTAGTGTTAGGAATTATTGAACAACATTATTGATACAACATTGCGATGATAAGAAATCTAACTCAATTGACATTTATTATCACAGAAAATTTGTGCTATTTTAAGATTTCTTTTATCAAAATCTGATTAGACATAGATGACTCGGCGGGAATTTAATCGCACCTAAGCTAACAACAAATTTATCTCTTTCGAAACCAAAGCAAATCTTCCATTTACTTCAAAACAAACAAGATTTTCCATTTTACTTTATTACATAAATTTATACTCCCCGATTTACTAATTTTAAAACAAATTATATTTTTTTAGTTCAAAATTTAAACTAACTTTTCGTTTAATAAAACAAATTATCACGCATGAGTTAAAAGCATAGAGAAATCAAATGAAAATAAGTACAGTTAAAATTCAAAGTATATAAAATAAATTACTCCAAGAATGTTGAAAGAATTGAGCAAGCCAAGGTGATTTTACTCACCAGTGAACGCTGTGCCCGACAATTGTTCTGCATAAAGACCATATGGACATTTCTGCGGGTTGTTCTGCCCAATGGGCAGCGCTCCTGGACAACGCACATCCTCGCTGGAGAATTCGCAGCCAAATCCAGGGAGATACTAGAAAAATATTTTTCGATAGAATAAACACGCTAACTTTTTCTTGACACACAATGTCAAGTTTTATTTTAAATTTTAGCGATTTTTACATTAAAATACTCTTTCTCTTCATCTCTTACACTTATTTAAAGAGAGAAATGTTTTATTAAATATTATACTAAATTTTAAACAAAAATACATGGAAAAATTTGGTTTATCAATTAAAAATTATTTAGATCGGATAACTTTCTAGCTATTACTTCTGTGATAAAGAGACAGCTTTTACTGAATGTTGCACTGAATTTTTCTGAAAAGAAAATTTAGTATATCGAAACGTTTTCGCTACCTTGAGCTCGTCCTTCATGGTGCCAGTCCTTCTCTCTGGAAGACACGACGTCTCTTCTCTTGACGTGAAATACAGTGTTTCCGTAGCACTCTCCCGTTTTATATAAACGCAGTCGTCCTTAGACGACGATGACGATAAAAGATCGGTGTGGTACAAAAAAACATGTTTACTGACTCCCGGACCAATCGAGCGCGACTATCCGCGTAGGCACGGCCACATTAATAGGCATGGCTGCCACTGATAATCAGTCGAAGAGCCAGAAATTCCACCTCACGCTACGGCATTTATCGTCGAGCTGCTCGCAGCCGAGACGAGCCCCTCGCAACGTAGAGTTTATAATGATATTATCGAGCCGCGTGTGAATCGTATTCAAATTAGTCTCCAACAGCGCCAGGTATTTTCCATGAGAGCGTCCGGTGAATTTTAATTTCGTTATTTCAACATTCTGTAGCAGTTAGACTCATTAAATTATATATACCTAAGCAATAAGTATTTTTAATAATATTCTCTTTTGAGAATATTATTATATTTTCCTATATTGTCATATAGCTTTTAACATATCTCTATGTTGTATTTAAATTAGAATTAAAACTGAAATTATTAGTCGGATAATTGACCTGGCGATACACGATAACGTTTCTAATAACATAATAATTCTAGCATGTAAAAGCGATTAATGAACTTCTTGTGCAGATCTTCTTTCAGATTTCTTCACGATACGTCTGCGTACGTGTACTGATTAGAGGCTCGATTTCCATCGTATTTACTGGAAACGTTGTTTTATTTTTGAGAAAGAGTTATGAGCAGAAAAGGCGTGTACTAATGACGTGTGTCACATATTGTACATGTTTTGTTAGTTTTTTATATAGTTTCTTAACGTCATTAAAGATTTATAAACTCGACTTGTTATACATTCAATATGTTTGCGTTTTACATTTTACTACATTTATTTCATAATTTTGTGAAGTCATTGTGTTATTCTTTCTCAATGATCGCATTATATACAGATAAACCGCACTTTTGCAATAATCTTTACAATTTCAAGTTAATCAGCCTGAAATAGATCTCTTCTCTGTAAAATAGACTCTGTACAAATAGATCTTTTATATAATTAACTTTATGTAATTATAACATAATTATTTATTATTATACATAAGATTTACAAAAAAGAAATAATTTAGTGAAGTAAAAAATACTGACAGCAATAGCCGCACCAATTTCTTCATTTTATCGTAACATACCTTATCTCAAATTCGTGAGAATCATAATCTCAGTAATTTAGTTAGGAAATGCCAATGCTGTAAGCGTTTAAGAGGAATTCGTATTTCATCTTCCGTCGAAACTGAACGTCTTGCTGTCTCCGAAACGAACTCGCGCACATCTATGATCTACGCACGCTCGTCAGAAGAATTCTGCACACTTATCTAATCGTTTTCACCTTGATGACTACTTATCGGTTATCGCGAAAAGTTTGTTGACCGCGAGAAAGTTTTGCGTCACGCCGAACGCGTACGCCTCCTCGCACCTTTGGCGTAATTATACGCGAGTTTCCATCAATCATGATTGCAACAAAGACGTTGCGCCGCATTCTAAATGAAGCACCGGTAAAGAGAGTAATTTTTAATTCCGGATTGTTAACCGCTGTTATCAGAAATTTCGCAATACTTTCTTGCAATCAGCAGTTTGATAACGTAACATAATATACGTTATAGTAATTATTATAAGTAAGCTTTACGTGACATAATTTACATCTGTATCTCATATGGCATTAAATGAAAAATTCATTTTGTGTTCCGTGATATAAAGTAAATTTAATTTATGTCTACAAATGTCGTAATAGTCTATATAATAGCCAGTTATTATACAATTATATGTGCATTATTTGAAGTTGTTAGAGCTCCAGATCTAAGCTCGCTCGCGCAAAACGCGATTACAATGCAGAAAATAACACTTGCCATAAACAAGGCATTTGTCATAATTGCGCTCCATATTCTCGAACTTTCACCATGCGGGGAATCAGTCATTTACCGATGGCACGTAATAACATGTCGATCGCGTTCGCTTAGAAAAGCCTCCAGTCTTTTTTTTACACTGTAAACAGGATTGAATTATTGGAATGTTTTTGCCGTGTTGATTTCGATATTATCGTTATGAGCGAATGGAATCGCCATGCTATAATTAGGATACGCAACGGATTTGCATATGATCACGCGTTGTTTTCGTGAGCGACACGATGTTGCGGTGCAGAAAAAAAAAGAGAGGGTTCTAATTGCAGTTCTTGCCACAACTGCAAATGGCTTTACGTTTCGCGGTCGCGAATAAATCGGCAAAAGTGACAGAGCGTGACTCACGATCTCAGATCATGGCATGGCAAATAGAACAATTCACGAAAGTGCAACATTGTGGAGCAGGACAATTTTCTCGTTACAGCGATGTTCTATTTTCTCCTACGAGACAATAGATAAATACAAGTTAATGTAAAGAACAATTTTTTTTATATGTCCTGTTAACAACATTTCACGTTGAATTTATTTGCTATTTTTATCTTTCTATTACACGATATTAATACGTAATGCTTATATAATACTTAGACGCGTTTCAAGTTTATTATTAATTTGCGGCGCAATAAACGTTCGTTTGTTCATTTAACTGTATTCATGCACGTCAGTTTAATGAGGTTACTGTGCATTATACAAATGATATTTATGTAAATAATAATGGAAATATCTACTGCGCTCTGAACTATTGCGCAACGCCGATCCAACTGGTTCTCGGACTAAAAAATCCAAGTGACAGTATAAAGCTTTTTCGATAGGCTGTATGTCGAGATACGTCAAACTCTCGAATTGTCGCTGACGTCAATTTAGGGGACCGTTCGGGCTAGTTTTATTCCAGTCGCAAGAATTAAATATGTAGAATCAAGGAAAAATTAAAATATACCAAATTCATTTTCACACATGGTTAAACAACGCTGAACTGATAGATTTTAAACCGTTCGGCCTATTAATTCCTAAAAACTAGTAATCGTGACATTTTATTGGATTTCCAGTTCAATTAAAAATGTGAAACTCAAAAGGCTCTGTAGCGAAACGGTGAAAGAGTTTAATCAGTGATAATACCACGATTAAAGATTTTACATTTGATGGTGGATTCATTTTATACAATCAAATACCTAATAAAGAAAATGTTTAAAGATTCGTGTTAGCATCGAAGTATTATTAACTTGCTTATCATTACGTGCGTACTTCAGTTTGTTTGTAGTTGTGTGTCAAAGACCGACAAATATAATTAATCGGCGCACCGTTTGCATGAAGTGCTAATTGTAATTCACAAAAAATATTATCAGACATCATAATTGACTATTGATCGATATATAAAGGCGATTTCTCATCTTTATATTTGAAATTATAAGAACTGAATTGAATTAATCCGTATTATATCAATCTACATTTTACATAAAGAGTAATGACTTTGGCCTTTCTTTGCTATGCTCAGATTACTAATGTTGCTCAATTAATTGGTCACGAGAAGAGAAAATACTGAAATAATCCGTGTCATAAAAATAAGATAAAAAAGAGGAAGTGTAATTGAAAGACTAGCTTTCTTCGTATAGTACTTAAAATCGTTTGATCCTATGACGAATCATTTAGAAATATTCGCAGAAAGTTACACGGTAATTTCACGAATTATGAACCTCTATTCATGAACGCTTATGAATAGGACCCGCGATCATGCGGTGCGAGACTCGCAATAATACCTGAGAGAAGAAAGGCAACCCAGCACCGGCGGCAGAAAATCATTCTTTACAGTTAGATGTAGTGGGATCGAGCGAGAAGGAGGCAAGAAATCCTTTTCTCGCTGGGAGGCGATAAAGCCACCTCGAAAAGAGGAAAGAGCGGTGCCACCTCGCGGCGGCGACGACTGCTCTCTTCCATCTCCCCGTTCGAGAGGAGACTTCCTTTTGCATCTCGGGAGAGAGAACTAACGGGGAATGTACAGATGCACGCCTGAAGAAAAAGAACTCGATCCCGTGTGCGCTTTCTAGGTCGCGCTTACTTTTCAAGAAGGCGCGCGTCGTCTTTTCGTCGGACTTGTAACAATCGAAGATGGCTGTTAATTTTTATAGCTAATAACTACGTTATGCTTCGGTAAATATGTCATTTGTTTGAGATTGAAATAAAAATTTCAGATTTAAAGCGAATAGGAACAAAAAGATCATTTAAGACGAATTTACGTGTGTTTCTCCGTTATTTCTCGTTTGATATTCAGACATTAATAAGGGAGGAACACACATTGTTCCTATGTTTCCAGAAATTTTCGAGTTATCTATAAAAGTCATTTATTTAAAACTGCAGCAAAGTATAATAATTTTTCGCTGCAAAAATCATTGTAGATTAAATTTTTTAAATTGTTTTCTTTGCAGCTAGTTTCAGGACCAAAATTTGGGCATTCGTGACCAAAATGTTTTGTTGTTGATTAGGAAAAAAAAAGAAGAGTAAACCTAGAGAAGTCTTCAGTTTTTAAATTTCGATAACTTTTAGCTCGTGTTGCATAGCCAAAACATCGTCAATATCGAATCCTCCAAAGATCGAAGGATAAATCGGAATGTAACCGCAGGATCTGATGGGAGTAGGACAACCGCGAAGAAAGGCAAAAGGACGAGATGAGGTCTTCTCCGATGGACGGAATCGCAGAGTCTCGTATCCCTACCTCGAACGTCGGGCGAGAGCAGGTGGGCTCTCGACGATCTGCTCGAGAGCGGCGAGAGAGTCCCGGTCTGCCGCCTCCTGCGCTCGCACCGGTGGCACGCACCGGCCTCCGCGAGAGAGACTCGCGCGAGTTCGTTGGCCGACCGTCACCCGCGCGCCCGTTTTCCCGATCGCGCTCTCGCGTTGCTGTTCTCCATCTGGGCGGACACCAGAGTCTGGAAGTCGGATCGGAAAAGGGCACCCGGACCTGAACGGCGTGGGTGCGGTGCAACTCGCCGTTTCGTTCCCTTCCTCTCCCGGAGAGCAGAACTCGCGCGGGCATCGCGGGTTCCAGTCGAGAAATCGACCCGCGTCACCCAGCCTGCCGGCAGGTGCTAACTCGCGCGTGACTCCGGTGTTAGCTCGGAGTCATAGTCGCGCGCCCGTTCGCGCTAACCGGACGTGTTCGCCGAGCTGGGAGAGTCAGCGGAAAACAGCATCGCGTGATGGTAGAAATTTCGAGGACTCTGGGAAATTCTATCGATTCAACATTTTGAGCTATTGAAAATAATCGGAAGATTATATCTGAAATTGAACATCTTTTGCGTGGAGCGGTCTTAACGTTTGAACCTGCGGGAGATCCCGTTTTCTAGAGTGCAAAGATAGTCAGAAGTGGCCGTAAACACCTAGGAAAGTTTTGGATAGTCTTCGAAGGAATCAGTTCTAATGCTTGTGACACTTCGGAGGATCCTGGATATTCGTCGACGAGAGGGCAACCATATATGCTTGAAAAAAATTAGACACCTAGGCAAATCAGTTTCGAGGTCTGAATCAACTGAAACTTTCGTTTAAAATTTGAGGAAGGTCAAGAGTGGCTGGCAGAAAGATTTATGACGGCGATTTTGAAGAATCTGCGACTTGTCTGGAGTACGAGGTAGATCAGCCGTTCGACTGACGCGGAGCGGAAGTACCGTTGTCTCTGGTCGCTCTGGGGGACTCGCGGATGAACGGCCTTGACGGCGCAAGCCTCGGCGTGAGTCTCGGTCTGATCCGAACTAGGACAGCCAAGCGTGCGTCCCAATAGATGGACGGGAGGATCGAGCGAAATCTTCGTCTTCTTCTGGAACGGGGAAGACTCCTCTGAAACGGCGAGAGGGCGCGACCTGAGGCTTTTGATTTTACGGCGGCAGCGGCAAAATCCGGTTTTGCATGGGTGTATATGTAAGTGAACCGTAAGCCGTAAGTACCGTAATGTCGCGGGTTCTACTCCCGAGAGGCAACGTTCAAGCTCTTTTCGCAGTTCAACACGTAATTTCAAGATATCGCGTCCTACGCATGTAAATCTGCGTTTTGCATGATCAACAAGTTAAAACTAGAGCGGCTGTAGAGCAGCTTGCAAAAATCTCAGATAAAATGGTATCCGTCGTTCTTTTTCATACTGTTCATGCTGTTAGAAATTTGATTGGCAAAGATAAAGAGAGATAATTGAAGTTCAAAGATTGAGGGTCGACACCACGCCGACGTCGAACCGCCTTTCGACGATGACTCGAAAGTTAGTAAAATCGTCTGGCTGTAACGGAGAACCGTGGTTTCTATCGTACGATCCGGTTTTACGTGCAAATCTAATGGCTGCTACTTTTCACTCGTAATGAGCGGCGCGAACGTTCATGCGTGTAATGGGAAAATGCACTTACGTGCGTATTTCCGCGTCGAAGAGATCGAGGTAAAAAGATTCTAAAACTAATATCCGAAATACTTATCGCCCATATGACTCGCGGACTCCTCTCGCGTATTAATATAATCCACATCATTAACACCTATTCTCTAGCTCGTAAATTCAGCGCAACATATGGCCCCAAGTTTTTTTTTTTTTTAAGTATGATAAAAGACGTCACGTGCAATTTAACTTGAAATTATAGACCCACAATTATAGACGCGAAACGGGTCGCAATAAAAATATACTGGAAAACGGATCATACGTCTTCTACACTATTACCAATCGTTAAACATGGAATCAATTTTTGGGAAAGTTTCCTCGACTGCACGCAAATTTTCTTAATCGTTTGCCAATATAGATGTCCTCATAGCATAGACTTCGTTCGCGGTTTCGCAGCTACGCTCGGCCGATAGGCACTATGTCATCCGTTCGTCGTGAATGAAGTGGAATCACAGCGGTATCGCAAATCGCATTTTACAGCGTGGCGAGTCGCGCAAGTCGACCTTGCGCGGGTCAGTTCCACGCGTAAAGACTCGGATGATCTCTTTCCCGCGTGTCACCTTGAACAACGATCGTCTGCACTTGCGGAGATAAGACGGACGTTACGATGCGGTTCGTGGCCGATAACGAGACGAGGTTACAGCAGTTTTAAAGAGCGTTATCCGCAACAATGGAAGTATTGCGATGCCGAGAGAGCGCGAAATAAAAAAAAAAAAGAAATACCGCGGCGCGGAAAATTTGACGCAAAGAATCGATTTCTTAAATGAATAATTCCAGAAATCTGTTGGCTCTAACTCGGGCACTTTCTTATTTCATATGAATTTTCATTTTTCTTATTATTTTTATCTTACTTCTAATTTGTCTTAGGAGAAAGTGACGATTTGATCAATTAATTATAACATATTATTAAATTTCATTTTTATATTTTGAAAAGTTATCTTTTTGGGTATACCTTCAAATTTTTTTCGAGCAACTCATTTTCAAATGTTTATCCGCTGATTTTAATAGTAAGAATGGTAAAGGTTAAAATCCACGTTAAATCCATTTTCAAGTGAAATTAGAAGAAGGAAGTTCTTTGTCGACTTTCTCGAGTACCGATACATTTAACTTGATGCGTGTCTAAAATCACCGATCCGATAATAAAAATGTAACGGCTACAAATCCACGGCTTTCTAATGTTTGCTCGCACGAATTTGCTCACAACAATATTTCGATTTACGGTAAAAAAAAAAACATATGCGATATAGCGGGAGAGGAAGCTGCTTAGTCGGAAGCGAGATGCGTTATTCGTAATTACGGTGGGCAGTGAACCGGTTATTAAAAACAGTACGTCAGCGGCGATTTTGATCGACATCAAGGAGAGGAGATCCTCGCGTCATCGCACACCAATGCGCAGAGTTCATTGCCATAATTGCCCAACACTTCGTTAAAGCCTAAAGACGCCACTTACAAAGTTGAAGGCGCATCTATTATCTCGTTTCACTTACACGCGGAATTCTACTAAAAAAAATCTGAATAAAAACCCGCTTGACGCGTTGTAATAAATACATTTTCTTTCTCTCTCTCTCTCTCTCTCTCTCTCTCTCTCTGTCGCTTTTCGGCCTTCACCCGGTTGAGCGGAAAGCGTGTCGTTGGCGCGTATCGCAACGGAATACACGTCATGAGGAAAGGATTCGCGTGGACGGGCATTTTTTCCGGGGTGGTGCCCATCACGGACCAGTGACACCGCGCTGTCGCGACTATCTGTCATTTCTTTCTGTCACGATACATTTTCATACCTTCGTAATGATCCGAAATGCCACCCAGACTCACGCAACACTCCGATTGAGAGAAGTCAATAAGAATGCAGCAGACTGTGAAATCACGGTTGCGTTTTCTCCTGTCAATTTTGAGGGCAAGACGAAATGTGTATTTCTAATGAATAAAAAAATCTAAATGAAGAGGAAAGGATTCTTTAATAAAAAAAAGAAAAAAGAATTGGATAAATTTACAGTATAAATTGACGATTGGAGTAGGATGGAGATCGCGAGAGGTTGATCGATCCGCATTTAGACGCGAGGACGACGAGGAGAGATCTCGCGGCGCAAATTTCTCCTCTCGACCGGCACGGAAATTAAAATGCGTGTGGCCATCATCTAAAAACCACTTTCCCGCGTGGCTAAGCGACGTAGATTTGTCACTTTTATCGCTCCGCGGACACTAGATATCCTCTTACGCGATCGGGCGCTCTTCTCTCGCTTCCTTCTTTCATCATGCGACCCAATTACGCCACAGGCCAAGCACATCGCGTACGAATTTGCATAACAACTACGATACGACGTACAAGTGTATTTCCGCAACGCCAGGACTCTTGCTCGCTAAAGCAAGAAGAACTACTTTGCTGATCACTCGTCCATTTCTTTCTCTACTTAATGTCTCTCAAAATAAAATATTTCGGTATAATAAACCGTAGTAATTCTAGATCAATTATATCGTAAATGCAAACATCTTTAACTGTAATATTAATTAATTGACAGTAATTGAGCAAACGATGCGCGATGACACTAAATATCTAATTAAAAAATTATCATATTTAATAACTTCACTTTTAATCAACACATTGGTTTTATATCTTTCGATTTATGACGAACAAATTCGTCTTATTCGTTTCGCACGGAAGGATATTTCGAAACATATTCTCAGAAAAAAAACTCTCTTATTTGTCACTTACATTTTTTTGTCACGTATGTACGTCGGCTTAATCAGATGTCTGAATGTTGTATCTTGCGCCGTACTGACATGCAGTTTCACCTCAATGAAATGAGAACGACTGAGAAGCAGCGGCGCGCAATTTCCACGCGTACATGGAATTACGCAGAAAGGGAATTACGAGTCCGGTAGCGTATAACGGTACGGTATAATCTAATCAGCGTGTCAGCGGGTTACCAGTCTAAAAACACAAAATAATCCAGTTTTTCGACTGGCAACTGGCGAATTAAAGTTGCTTCGCCGCGCCGGTCCACTGCGTTTCGCATCGTTCGGACTCGATTTGCTTTTTCTTCGCCGATCGAGCGATCGGATAAGACGTCGACGTCCAGCCATCGCTTCGCACAAATCATAATAATTGACTTATTTTTTAATCGCGTTGAAACAGATTAATGCGGAATAATATATTTTATCGATGTTGCGCGAAACCGTCAATTAACTTTCCCTACACAATCTCTCCGTATCGCTTTATTTCTTAAATTGCAGAACATTTTGTTGTATTCATTTTGTTTAATTTATTTAGCTATATAAATTTAAGGTTTAACGACCAGTAACTGATAGGATAAATATGGTTTTTTCTTAAACTCAATGTAAAATTGAACATGTAAAAGATTTAACTTTTTCTCGGATTTAAGCAAAGATAAACGATAATATTGAATTTTTTTCATTTCTATCATCTTTCAGATGTCGTTCAAATCGTAAATTTTATTATCTACATGTATTCAGTATTTATTCGATAAAGAAAAATGTTCCTCCGCTTAACCTTCGTAAAAATGATATAGAAGCGTTAATCGCAATCTGCGCGCTTCCACTTTCCTCCGCCTTATTACGAGCCGCTTGCATATGCAAGGTTACACATCTAAATAACCGCATCCTCCCGCAACAATAGTAGCGTTCTTGCGATATTCGCTCAATCACATCGGCGTTTTTCTCCTTTCCCGCGAAACGAACTTTTCCGGTGAACGCCAACGAGGTCAATCCCAGACTTTTGCGCAATCGTGGGTAATCGCTATTAAGCAACGGGGATTATCGTAAATCCATGAACACACAACGTTCCATAAATGCAATCGATTGCGGTACATCGAGGAAACGAGCTAGAGATTGAGAGAGGAGTGAGGGAGAAAAAGAGAGAAAAAAAGAAAGAGAGAGAGAAAGGCGTTTCTATTGCTCAATAAGGAAGAGGCGATCGCTTCCGCGACAGGTTCTACGTTTAGAATCAGAATCATTTCGATCTAATGGATCTAAAGTTAAACGCCGAACGGTTCTAATCGCTCTTCGTTTGTCTGGATATGCAGCAGGAGACCGGCAAGCCTCCTCCTCCTAATGTCACCCCGAAGATGGCCAGGGATCGTGCCGGGTCGGACTACTCAGGCCACATGAGTGACACCACCACGTGCAGCTGCGTTGCGAGCTCCATCGACAAGGTAAGGGTAGATGTCACCCAAATGTTTGAACCATAGTCAGCAATTCATCAAGTTCGGAAAAAAGTGCAGAGATGTAAAGAATTCTCAAACTACCTTTTTCAAAAAAGAGCAGCTTCATAGATACCATCAAAGGTTCTTCTTAATTAATAGCTTTTGTTTCTATTTCTTAAAACGTTAAAACAGGTTTCGCTTCTAGATTTTAGCTCCTAGATGAACAAGATTCATTTGTGTTAATTATTTATTCTTGAAAAGTTATTGTAAAATGTACATGACATTTACAAGATGTTCCGTAATTGACGGTATAACTGCAAAGATTGCATCATCAATTAATGGTGATCAATTAATTAAGTGATTTAAAAAAAAACGTAGTTGAAAACGTAGAATAAAATATTTTCGTACGACGCATCATTTCGAGATAATCAAGAAATTAATATATATTTTTACTTGAAATATAAAATATTTCGTTGGCTTAAAAAAAGTATATATTTGTACATTATATATGTATAGTATAATTCTTTTAAAGCAATGCGTTTTTTACCTTGCATCATTTGATTTATTTCGATATATGCACAAAAGTATTAAGATGCAATTATCACGGAATGAATAATTTATGAAACATACTTTATATTTTATGTCAAAATATGTCAATTTCCAAAGTCCATAGTCTCAAAAATGACGCACAGAAATAATTTTATTCTACGTCTTCGACTCATTTTTTCATGTAGAATCACCCGCTTTTCGGTTGTATCATCAACTATACGGAAACTCTGCACACTCAATATCGTAACGCAAAGTCACTCCATAAAATTCTAGGTGACAAGAAATATTTCTTGCTATTGAGATAAATTTTAAAAGGGCAGTTTTCTTCTTGTTTCTCTCTTTGTGTATTTTCGAACGCTAAGAACGTCTGAAACGCAACTGAAACGTGTTGCAGTGCTCGTTACGCGGCTGCGGCATGTTCCAAGAGCCGTTCTTCCTGCATCCGCCGGGCTCTCGGCCGCGGGATGGTATCTACATAAATCCCATGAGTGCGTACATCGGCGATTCGCCGAAACCCAAAGACGCGGCCGAGTCCTTCTACCTGCACAGTCCGCACGATCTCGTCTACACCAGGATCACACGGCTGTTCGGCAGCGACGCCGAGAAGCCGCGGAACGGCGTCGCGGCGGAGCAGCGCCATGTGCCGGAGAGGAAAGACGAGACTCTGACTGGTAAGTAGCACGTCCCAGATACTTCATCGCTACATTATAATATGCGCTACACACGGTGTCCAGAAAGTATCCTGTCGATAATCGTCGAAAGTGAAGGGGCTTTAACCGAACGACAAATTATTCAAATTTATGACGAGTCATCGAGTTCACATTGTTTCGTAAATGAAACAAATGTTAATCAGACTTAATAGAATCTTAACTCAAAGTTTGGTTATTCAAAAGTACTAAATATAAAAGTAAAACCTCTCTATTAAATTAAAAAAAAAAACTAGTGTTACTCGAATTTAAAAAAGAATATTCCGTCAATCGAATTACTTTTCGTTGAAGCAAGTCGAAGCGATAATTCTGGGACACCCTGTTTACTCTGTCGGTTCTCAACAATCGCTGTGGCTCCAGGCCGGCCTCAATTCGCATCCGATATTCGATATCATCGTTTAGCTTTTCTGTCTCTTTTTCCATATTTACAGAGTTTCAAAAATCGAGCAAATAGAATCATCTGTTTTCGTTTGCATTTCATATATCATTAATATATCAATTAGCATCGAATTTCTAAGGGATCAAGGTATCTAAATTTTTCAGCAAACATTATTTATTGATTAATAATTAAAAATAAAAATCAAACGTAAATTGACGTCTTGTGGGACGCGTAAATAATAAATGCCCTTCTCATTTGTTTGATTTTGCAAGGAATAAGTTTCGTTCGTTTTACGACGTGAGTAATGTACGATAGAACGCTGCGAGACTACGATCTCGAAGAAAGAGAGATACTTGGGGTAATTGTCAGAGAAGCGAAAAAAGCCACACACGTTGCGAACACACGCGCTCCGCGAAACCGGGTTAAAGTCTCGCGCGCGATTTACCGCGGATACCGTTAAGCCGTTACAGTGCAGCGGCTCTTAATGAATAAAAGCAATAAAAACTACGATCAACGGATCGAACGAGATCCGGCGAAACGCATAAAAGTCGCCGATGGTACGCGAGAATTAAAATAATATCCAGCCTGTAATCGAATAAAATTCATCTTTAATTAATTGGGTTTTCACGAGTCTATGTTCTTCCATTATCATTATTTATTACACGCACACTTTTCTAAATATTACCAGCGGTTACAATAAATATCACGTATCTAATCGATTGGACGGGTCATTGGCCTCGGAAATCCGGGAGGTCCAACTTTGCTCCCCAGCTGAGATATTTTTCGTACAAATTCTGTACTGTATATGGAGGAAGAGGATCCTCATTAGCACCACTGCCATAATAGATGCCTGTTAGCATTATTATTAAATCAATTATCAACTTAATATTATGGTATTACTATTCTCGTTCAACTTAGAAACACACCGTGTGTTTCAAGACCGAAAATTTATTCGGCGTACAGTTTGATAAACTTGAAAACATTTATATAAAGTTATACAAGAAATGTCAACACAAAGATCCAATGGCTCATCTTTAATTAATTGTAAAATAGGAAAAACATTTTTATAATAATTTTATAATAATTTTAATTTTATAAAAATTTGAGATTGCTATCGAGATTGCAAGTTTCTGCCAAGCGATCGACCGCGACGACTTTTGCGAATCGTAGTTTTGAGCTTTGCTAAAATAATTTCTGGAAAACGTCTCCGTGCGTGATGTTTTCGCGTGGAAGGCAGTTTTCTCGTGTGCGATGCGTGATATTCCGAGCGAGGCTTTGGCTTTCAGTGAAAGTGGACGTGCACATCAACAACGGCGGATTCGTCGGCCGGCCGCATCCGGGCAACGGACATGCGGCGCGCTCCGAGATCGCGAGGGAGTCCTCGGATCATGCTTACGAGCAGATCTGCGTGAGGCAGGAGGAAACGAGCAGCGTGAGCTCGTCATCGCGTAAAAAGCCGGCGGACAATACCTCCGACAGCAGGTAACACGATTCGAGCAAATTCACCATAAGCGATATTATATCAAAGCGTTTAATCGAAAGCATTTGACCCGATCTCCTAAAATTGGAAGAGTTCATTTAAGTTTAACAGTCCCAATTATAAAAAATCAATTTTCTCAAGTTTTTCTTTAAAAAAAATGAACATCACTAATATTAAAAGTTTTAACTGAAGCGATCGCTTCGAAAAGGACATACATTAGAAATTGTAGAGTAACATTGAGATAATATAAAAATAATAATATAAAAGAAACTTTTCAAAGAAAATATGGTCCGCGTATTAATTTAGTAAACGTCTTATTTTATAAAAGTTAGCACGTGTCAAAAATTTGTCCGACGAAGCAAGTATATTTTATTAATTTGAGTAGAGATATCGTTGAAGTCGTTGACGCGCGAGATACCACGAATCGCGTGTCAAGCTTGTAAGAAAAGAACTTTGATGAGCGCAGCACAACACGGTATCGGGCACTATAAAAGCGTGCGCGAAGGTAAGCAATCTCGAACGGCGGGTAACCGTATTACGATCAAAATTGACTCTGCAATCATTAAGAGATGACTGTTCGCGAACGACGCGCTCGGAGAACGGCGTCGTATCGTTATTATCTCGAAGATAAGCGTGCGCGCATCGGGTATATTTAATCGCGAGTAGATTAAAAAGTTAATTCCCGATTCGTGGATCCGCGAAGCATCGATAGATCGTCTCTGACGTTTCAGTCGTTCTCAAAAACCTGACAGGCGATACAGTCGATCCAGCAGTGCCAGCGAATCCTCGAACATGAGCAGCGAGGTCCACGGCCTCTCCTCGACGACGTCCACTCCGTCCTTATCGCGACACAGCAGCAACGAACGGATCGGCAAGTCGGGGACTAAGACAAACGCGGAAACGCTACACGGTAGGTCGAATGTAACCGAAACTATCTGCAAGATGGCCACGGTGATTGTGATCAAAAAATGTATCGCGTATGAAGAAATTATGTATCGTGACGAGTCATCGTACAATTGTTATTCGCGACATTAAATAACCAGTAAAATATTCTTTCAATTTTTACGTATGAAACAATTCATCGTGTAAGAAAAGAAAAAAAAATCGTTTCGCTAAGAGGAGATAAAAAATTATGTACAATATGATATTCATAAAGACAGTTACATGAGGCAGAAAACAAAGAACGAGTGCCTCTGCCTAGTGTGCGTTCGTTTGTCTTTATTATCGCTACATTGTGTGCTCACATCTGATAAGTAATGGAGTTAGAGACAACTTGACTTTACTCGTCAAATTAACGTGATGCAAATCGACGCTGACAATTTTTCGCGAAGAGCGACAGAGCATTATGGCTATTCTACGAAATCTATTCTCGAATCAATTCAATGATGCAAACAGCTGCAATTGATCGACACACGATTCTGTTTCGGTTCGCAGAGAGGAAGGACTCGTCCGGCGTACAGGTGGAAAGTGAAAAGGAAATCCGTGCAAATGGCAACGGCGGACCTAGGTAAGTAGGGCGAATCGATACCGGATCGAGACTTAGGTTAAAGCCGCGCCAATAAAAGAAAGCTCGATCGAAAGTCGATCGAGCGGCGGAGCTGCTCGCTTACCTCGCGCGATTCGATTCGCTTTTTTCCTTTTGCCCGTCCGTTTTCCTTCGAGATATATCATGCAAATGACGTATGCCGTGCTGAAAAGACGTAGGATGGTCGGCAATCATCTTCACCCGTTAATATCTCGATAAAACGAACGTGAATAATCGTAACGATCATTCGAATCGTACGATTCGTTTAGAAGCGAGAGCGAGTGGATTATTAAGTCGCAAATCGCATTAACCATAAAAACATTAAATTTAGATTAAAAAAAGCTCTGAAAGTATCTTTAAATGAAGAAATTGCTTTTGAAATAAGATAGGCGTACCTTTAAGCAATTTTATTGCTCGCAACTGTTTAACTTTCCACATGTTTTCACTCGTTTTCATTTACTATCATTGTTTGCAATTAGATGAACGTATCTATTACTGCGATTGTTCTCCACGGTTCTTACCCTCACTTGTCTTCATAAAATTGACAAATGTTATCTAATCCCTTAATTATCTAATAGACGAGATTTTTTACTACTTGCTGTTATTTATTTTTATCAGATGCTGCAATCGGCTGTTATAATAACACTGCTTTCACTTGTCTTTACACGGAATGATAAAATTCACCTTCACCAGGTTTCTATAATTTTTCTTCGGAAGAAAAATCTTTCCGTTAAAAAGATCATTCATTTTTTTTACTAGAACATGAAAATTCGTGGATTGAAGTTTAACATTCGCGCTCAAATAATGAATACTCTTGAAAATATTCTAAAATCTCTTTCTGATATTAATTTATCAACAGCTTTTAAACATTTATATCGTTTTACACGATATTTTTCACAATGATCACATCGGAATCAAGATTTTTATTTTCCAGTCTTTCGAAACCACCGCCACCGCCACCGCCGCCACCGCCGGACGACGACGTGGTGGTCGTCCTGGTGAACCCGAAGCCAAACGCAGACGCAGGCGCCGACAAGAAAGATGCGCGAGGAAGCGGCCAGGACGGAAGGATCGAGTCCTTCGGTAAGAAATTGTCCATGACGTCCTCTCCGACGCCCTTTCGCTCCCTTGCAAAATTGACGCGAACGTGAAAGTTGCAGTTCGACTTTGAAACTGAAATTCGTGCACGCACATTCACCTGACATTTTCCGCACGTGTTGGTTGCGAAAAAGCGCAATCGGGCGTTTCTCCGTTATTTACAATGTCGAAAGATCTCGGGTCGAAGAAAAATCCGTTACTTCCGGAATGCGCACTAAAGGCGATCGCGTTCATTTAAATTATTATCTCTTTTAAATTACTCCGCGTCGGATATGAGAGGACATCCTCTTAATGTACGTAACAACCGTAATTTTTAACATTATTCACAACAATCGCGAAAAGAGATCGCGTTACGCATGAACGATTTTATGGCCGATCGATGTTTTATGACTACCGGTCAATACGGAGACCGTTGTACTCTCAATTACTTCCTCGACAGATTTTTTTTTTACCTTTAAAAAGTCGATCTTAATGACTATGCTTGCAAAACACCTCGCGAGATTCGGAGTTTGTCTCGGACGTTTAAATGCTTCCGTAATTTAATTATTTCCACTGTAATTAATTTTTGTCGGGGGAGAAGGATAAATTCCGAGTTGGTTGTGGTTCTTTACCGGGCTACCAGGAAATGCGATAACTCCTATTATATACAATTCATAGATCTGTTACTGTATTTTTTATCGCTGCAGTAATTGCCTCGGCGCTCGGACGGCCGCTCGGCCGATTGTTACGCTCGTGCGAATTACGCTTACATTTTCGGGACGCGTGCATCCCGAGTCTTCGATACGAAAACAATTAGCTGAATCGACCACGACGACCAGCGATTACAGTTAGAATCGTACGAAATTAATTCGCAGATGTTAATTAGCCGCGTTTAATTGGTCTGACTCGCGATCGCGCAGACGATGGCGCAGGGAGGGGAGAGGAAGGGAAGGTCCCCCGCCTCCCTCACACCGCGATCTCAATTTGGGCTGCACGCGCGTATACTTCGGCCGTTAATTAAACTGTTAGCGGATCATGCTCAGCGGAGGTGGCCTCACTTACTAGACCATGGCGCTCACCGGGCATATAATATACTTACCTAGATTTCACTTGCCCCTCGATAACAACCATCATCCAATGCTAGAGGATATAACGAGAAACCCTCTCCTCTCGGCTCCTACTTCCTTTACGTTTATTCCACCTTCTCTATCTCCCCCGTCCATCACCGTCTCTCTCTTTCTCTAACGCTGCTGATCTCGGTCTCGGAACAGCGACCAACAAGTCCGACGCATCATCCTCCGGCGAGCATCCGCAACAGCCGGAAGTGCCGGCTCCCGCCAGTGCGCCGGTGGACGCGGACGAAATTAAAGCGAGTCAGGCGTCCCACCTGGTAAACAGGCACATGGTGCTGCCGTTCATACCGCCAAAGTTCGCCAATGCGGACTCCAACACTCTGCTCAAGCCGTCCGAATACCTGAAGAGTATCTGCAAGGTGTCGGCTAAAAACAGCCTCTCGAAGGCGAGGTCAGTGATCCTTCCTGTTGCGCACAACGGTGTCTACTTCTATCGTGATCCCTCGTGTGTAGAGAGCCTATTGCCCACGACTGTCAATTGATCTTAGAAGTGGCAAATGCTCTTCGTTGTTCGTTTGATTAAAATAATTTTCAATTAACGATATAAATATTCGAAATACGCGTAGTGCATTTCGAGAACGTCTGGAATGGACGCATGGACTGAACGAGCGAACAACGAGAGATCAGGATTGCTCTGTGTGCTTCAACTATTTAGATTATTCGGAAAGTGATGATTTAGAGTCTACTTCAAGTGCTTCGTTAATAGTGTTCGTATGATTATTTGAACCGTGCGCGCATCATTTTATAGCATGTTACATGCAATTTAAAGAACGAAAAGTAGTTTGGTGAACATCTAACACTGTTATTTATCGTTAACATTTACGGCTATGACTTATCAATTCAATTCTCACGCACTTGAAATAATATCAACAATCTTCGCGATGATTATCTCTAAAGTTTGCTTTACGGCTGACATAACAGGTGCCGTCAGTTAAAGCCATTTTCAGCTATGCAGAGAAACGTAGACTCACGTGTGCACGTTTGATGACATTCCGATTACAGAAACGTGAGAAATCAATTTAACATGACTGACGTTCTTCTTCCGAGGTTAAGACACTTTTTACTTGTGACAAAGCATTTCTCTCTTTTGCATTAGCATGTTCCTTCGAAATAATTAAGATTTAATGAAAACCTTTCTCGAACAATTCAAGACATTGATATATCTTGAAACGTTGAAAATTTTTTGAAATGTTTATCAACGTATTCATATATAAACTTAATGTAGGCATCTAAAAAATATATTTATATGTACATAACAGATTCCAAACGAAATAAATTACATGAGTCTCTGCCAGATGAAACAAATCTCAATGAAATAAACAAATTTGTCTTCGAGTAGCGGCATTACGAAATTTTCTGCTCGCATGACAACGCGAAAATCACGCTCGCAGGTCAGTGGACAACTTGGACATCCAGAGCCGGAATACGGAGCAGGGTGAAGAGGAGGAGGAAGAGGAGGAGGAGGCGGAAGACGACGAAGAGGGGGCGCGAAGGAGAACCAACGAGGAGACCAAGGGATCTCCTACGGGCCCCCCGCCACCGCCCCTGTCACCCTTGCAGCAACGAGCGCGAAATCAGGCCGCGGGTATCGGCACCGCCACTGGCACCGGCACCGGCAACGAGACCGAAAGCTCCAAGAACTCCCCGATGCAGCCCTTAGCCACCATCAGCATCCAGGATCTCACGAGTATCCAGCTACGACGGACTAGCACGAAGATGAACGCCACCAAGACGTTCTCCGCTCCGCCTCCCCGCAGCGTGTCCATGACTAACGGTAAGCTGGTCCGCGACACACATACACGTATAATTTAACGCTTTTGCGCGAACTCGAGCGTAAGAATTCAGACTTCAACCTTACCCGTGGCCTTCAGTTCTTGTAATGCGTGATATTCTATGTTTTATTAGCAATCATATATTATCAGCGCCGTGAGATCGTTTCACTGTGTTTATTGCGCGCACTACGCGAAATTTGTACACGGCCGTACTTCGCTGTATAAAGTTTAAGAGTAGAAGCGCGGATAAATTCATATAAAATTGCATCGGTCCTAGTCTCGGAGCCGTTCTTCGTGCAAAAGACAGATCTAATCGCCGAACTGAAGCGCACCAAGGATATACCCGGTATCAAAAAGCTGAAGGTGGAGAGGGCGCAGGTCGAGAAGACTCAGGAGCAGAACCTCATGTCGGAAATTAGCAAGGCGTTCAACGTCACAAACTTCGTTGATCAAGTAAGAACAATTGATTTATTTTTCATTTCGTTGAAAAGTACAAAAGGAACCGTAAAAACGTCTACTCTTTTTAATGATTCATTAAAAAATCTTTTTTTGTATATATTTTTATGAAGCTTGGCTTTAAAATCTCGAATTGTGGACATTTTGTTCTAGATCCCCGAGAAGGATAGCTCGGGAAACGTAATACCAATCTGGAAGCGGCAGATGTTGGCGCGAAAAGCCGCCGAACGAGCGAAGAAAGAGCTCGAAGAGCAAATAGCGCGAGAGAACGAGGAGAGGCGGCAGAAGGCGATTCCGCCGTGGAAGCGACAGCTTCTCGCCAAGAAGGACAACGAGGAAAAGAGGTATGGAGATTAATGGATCCGTATCAATTAATCATCGATGCTCACTGAATAATATTTCTCGGCGATTGGAGAAAGCCAGAATTAATTAGAACGCGAATTTTGCAAGAGCGGAGAATGTTTTTTTAACTCGTCATAAAATCATACTTGAATTGTAACATTTTTCAAAAGAGATTTATTACGCGTCATTTTACAAGATTTAACTCAGCGTGTTTTTAATGCACACAGAGAGGGGAGGAAGAGCCGAGTGCTCCAATTGTTGTGAATATCACAATTGCTCCTCGTTACAATTGGCCTCAAGTTCCTCCGTTGGTTTCGCGTTACGTGAACAATTACACATGATACGTATTATGCATAATACTTATGGGTGTATTAAAAAATTATTAAATCGAACGACACTCTTTTCGGAGACATGACGCTGTTCAGAACGTCTCGAGTGCTCTCAAATTTTCAAATAAACCAAAAAGACACAATATCGAGAGCGAGAATAAAAGAATTAATTTTTTATTTATTAATTAAAAGTATTAGTGTAAAAATGTTTTCACCCACGTTATTCAAGCGATTGAATTATCGGTTGCAGACTGAATCAGACGCAGGTATCCGCGTCGACGAGCACATCGACGTCGAAATTCGAGGCAACGTCGGCAAATCCGAAGAGGGACGTCTCGCCGGCGACTGTGTGCGTCATCAAGAAGGAAGAAAAACCCGAGGTCGATGAGAAACGGGACGATCCTGCCAAGGACGACTCCGACGATGGTCAGATTATACCTTGGCGGGCGCAATTAAGGAAGACCAACAGCAAGCTTAATATCCTCGATTAACTATCGCGAACGCTTTATGTGTTATTTATATAAGAGATGCGTGATGTAGGTCGCGTTAAACGTGCTGATTAATGTACCATGAAAGCCTTCCCGAACTTAACGAAACTTGCGCAACAGGGAAAGAATGAATGCAAGAAAGAGATATCTTAGTTGAGATAATAAATGAACGTAATAAGATAGTTCACGGAATTACGCAACACGAAGACTAGCGTGGACTGATGGTGCAAGATGCTCCAAAAAGAAATCGGAAAAATACTTTTATACGTTTCAGCGCAGACATTGTCCTCGCAAACCTCTTTGATCGTTACTTGGCATTGTCAAATTAAATCTTTTTTTTTTCTTCACGGAATGGAGCGGAATTTAACATTTCAAGTAAGAACTTGGAGAAATAAGAGCTCGTCCCTTCTTTTCAAAAACGGAGGATGAGAAAACTTTCGAAAGTGCGATTACTATTGTTAGCAAAAATTTATTTGTTAATTGTTTTGTAAAATGCGCCGGAGAAACAGATATATGTTGGAACTACATAAAAAGTTAGTCATCGTGTCTTGAATACATAGTATGTTGCAATATATGTAAATACGAATAATTATAATTTCGTTTGCATTGTAAAGCTTGAGATAAACCTATTATCATTTGCCCATCAGTTTTAACTTTATAACTATAAAGCTAAAAAAAAATAGAGAGTCTATATATATCTAATTTTTTAGCGGAACAGTAGTCATTTGTCTTTAGCGAGCTCAGCGGAAAGTTTTCTTCAGTTTTTCGTTTACTTCAATTCGGTTGATTCAATGGTCATTTCATTCAGCGTTTTATTTAATCGCGCAAAGTGACCGAAGAGACAGTCGGTGATTCTAGGCCTAATTAATCGTGTCAGAGAGAACATCAGTAGCGTGGTGAATATGCTTGGTAACTACCAATTACAGTCATTAGAACGTTAAAGCGACAGATCAGCGAATTAATACTGACGTTGATTAATCACCACAACGTCACGATAACGCCTGGCGCGTTACAGCGTATCGTTCGGACAACGGTTATCTTCCGTCACTTCGTGGAGATTTATCTCTTCGTGAAATAACGGAGCAAGGAACGAATGCGAGATATTTTGAGCGTGGAATATTTTGAACGTATACTAACCCCTTAACTGCGATATCACACACCGAACACGAATCCACGATATAATATCTAAGGAAAACTTTATGTATATAATTGATATTTCTATATAATATTTGTATAATTAATAACATTATAAGATTGTATATTATGACCACCCGATTATTTTCTCACATTATTGTTGAAATTAAACGAAAGTTCGCGAAATCTGGAATTCAATAAGAAATAACTTCGATGAAGATCGAAAACTAGTTTATATGTTAGTTCATATAAAAGTTAAATAGAAGAAAGCATTTGAAACTGGTGAAAATATTATAAAAAAAAAGGAAAAACAAAACACTGTAGGGGGTTGAAATGCATCATGTAACGCACCCAGAAGTTAATCTTCCAATCCAAAAATCTTTTATATATATCTGAAATGCGTAGAAAAACGTTTCCTTTTTGGTCCGTATATTTCATCTCTCCCTCTAGGCGAACGTTAGACACGAGGGTAGGAAAAATCGCCCGCCCATTCGACAGGACACATTCATCTTCTCCTCGGCGCGACGAACAAAGCACGTCATTGTACACAATCGCGGATGCTCGTGACGTGCGTGGTCGTGCCCCTCTTCATCCTTCTCTTTCCCTCTACCTCTACCACCTCGTCGCTTCATCGCACACAGCCTTCGTTACGACATCGAGGAACGTTACGACGGAACGGAGCGAAACGCGATGCGGGAGAACGACGCAGCCCGTGGAAGACGCTGGTGTCGCAACGCTGACGCTATTGACGGGCCTCCTCTTCGCCGTCTTCGCCTTTCGTCTTCCGAGCAGCCAGCGCCGCGGTTTACAGCTGAGATTTTTGGCAGCGTTTAGAGCAGAGCAGAGCACAGTTAAAGCGCGACGAGCGAACGAGCCAGTTGCATCGCTGGGAAAAGCATTCGTATGAAAAGCAAGCTTTTCCAAAAGTTATCTTCTTGAGAGGGGTTAAAGATTCTCTCTCACGTGTCAAGTAACGTTTGTGTGACATGATGGTTTATCCGTGAAGAATCGCATTCAATTGGAGGAAACATAAGTCTACTCGTGTAGGAGTAATAACAAACGCTAAATTAAATCTAACTTTTGAAAACGTGCGCTGAAATTGAAAAATAATAAAGGCCGGAAAACCAGTGAGGGGCGTTTAAAACCTAACCATCGTTTCACATTATCCCACTGGCGAAATGGCATCCAATCGCAACGTGCGAGGTAAGTCGTGGTAGTTGACATGGGGTTATAAGCAAATGTAAATAAATTTGTTATCGTTTCAAGATCGCAAATAATTTTAACAAAAGTGAGTAGATTAGCAGATAAAAAAAATATATGAAATATATTAATACGGCTCCGTCACATTTACAAAGTAAATGTAAAGAATAAATATTGTAAGAAAAGATTGTGAATATTAGATTATCGTAAATATCATCGAACATCGACACAATTGTTTGAAATATTTATTACAGAATAAGCATAATTGACGCGACAAAAAAGGAAACGCAAGTATTAACTAATAACGAAGAATTGGAGCGGTTTTTGTAGTTTATCTTGTTTTAATATTTTATTGCATTGAAATAGAAATTTATGTTCCGTTATATCAGCATGTGAGAAAAGCAAATCGCTCGCTCGCAAGGTTAATATTTCTTGAATATGACGATAGTACGTATAACGGCATTTTATTTATATGTATTATTCCAAACATGTTACTTTAAACATATACTATTTTAAACATGTGAAATGATATATGATATTTGTGATTTATTTCACAGTAAATTTGTATTACTGATAAGATTCCGTAATTTAATTCCATTAAATTTTCCATCATTAGCACGATGATACAACACGAAGTCATAATTGGTTAAGGCGGCCGTGCTTGTTTTACACATCTGGTATTTTATTTGCACGCGTTGACTTTCCGATTTTAAACGAATAGCACTGAAAAATTAAATATCCAATAATTAAAAAATTATTAATTAACATATAATCTCTGATATAAATACTAGATAAAAACACTGATAAAAAACACTTAATGATAGATCAGATCATTTCTTTTCTAGACACAAACCGAGGTATCATTCAAGTTCAATTTTTAATATCATATTATTTTTTTTAATGATTATTGTTTTTAAAAAAGACTTATGCGAATGCATAACTTCGTCGAAAGGAAATGAACGGATTCATATGTAGACAAGCTTGAGTTGCGCGCGTGTCTCGCGACGGACGGCAACGAACGCGGCTTCCGCTTAGACGTTAATGTATTCTTTATTACGGGAAGGGATGATGATTTGTCAAGAAGCCAGCGCGTAATTCGACGAGGCGACGGTGAATTGAAGTCATAAAAACTTTAGCTTCCTGTATAACATATATATATATATATATATATAAAATTTTATATATTTAATACATATATATTTAATACAAAATTTTATTAAGTTATAATAAAATATATATTATCAAAACATAATATATATACACACATAATATATAGGTGACTACACCATTTTTTTTATAGCTTCCTTATCACAGAAACATACATAAATATAAAATAAGTCAACCTAAATGTAATATAGTCTTAAAGAATAATTAAAAAAATATACAAATGAATTCTCTATTTATACTCAAATAAACAATAAATATTAATTTTATATAACATATTCCAGATATAAAATAATATAAGATAGGATGTATGAAGCACAAAAGAAAAGATGTTAAAGAGTATTAGTGGATCGCTATATTTAATACATATGTATAGAGGAAATGATTGTTCGCATAATCTATGATCTCCCTCTGAATGAAGTTTACATGAAATATAAGTGCAGTCTATCGCGATTGAAAACTCACGATCGCTTTGCCCCGAACCCTCACCTCTACATTTCTGAGGTTAACACGTATTATTCGACGACATTCGTATATGACGTTCGACAGACGATCGCGTATTCATAGTTCAATGCTTATAGTCCACGCAACGATGCACCAGCCTCTAATCTTCGACCAATTAGACGCGAATGCGTATGATGAATCTCATAGATAATAATGCCGTCTGCGACGTTAAACTGGCGTCTTGACCCGAATCAGTATTCCCGACTCACGAAGCTGCAAGTCATCAAACTCGACTTTAAGAAAAACAGGTATACTATTTTGGGCGGCGAAACCGCTATGAATAGCTAACGGGAAAACGTGCACAGAGTTCTAGGTGAAGGTCGTGATAATGTCTAATCTACGACACAAACGATGGCGCACAAAATGTCAATGCATCTCAATGAGAGAGTATGTTTCCGCGAGATCCACGAGCTAGAGCCACGAACATGTTGCAATGTGCTAATGACAATTTTCCATACTTTGACGCTGTACGGTTCGAAATTTTATTAATAATTTGTATAAAAAAGAATCGCGCGTTTTTCGTGCGTTAGTCTACATTAATTTTTTTCTAAAAAAAAAAGGCGGGAATGTTCAATGTTTAAATATTCGTATTAAAGTGTATTTTTTGTACATCTCGTTGCTTACGAGATTTAAAAACTTATTAATGTCTCAATATCAAATAGAAAAATCAGAAGAGCGAAAAAATTCATTTGGTAAACAATTATGTTAGGCATAAAAATAAGTGAAGAAAATTCGGTATTTTTGGGAATGCAAGGGTTAAGCTGTGTCGATTATTGTATCGTGCCGCCAAGTTTTCCAGCTATTAAAACCAGTGTCACGTTATCGAGGTCATCGACGACACAACCCTGCGCTCAAGTGAAACCGGC
This sequence comes from Solenopsis invicta, assembly GCF_016802725.1. Classification (NCBI taxonomy): domain Eukaryota; kingdom Metazoa; phylum Arthropoda; class Insecta; order Hymenoptera; family Formicidae; genus Solenopsis; species Solenopsis invicta. The sequence continues at coordinate 17,991,149 of NC_052675.1, forward strand.
TTGGTAATCAAGTGTAAAAGCAACTGTAAAAATTGTGATTAGCGATGTCGAGCACTGGTCAAGTTGACCCTGCGCTAACGTGAAGCGATGTGTAATTGACATTAACATGTTCTATATAAGTTTATGACAGAACTAAGTGTCGACCGTTGGTTGTATCGAAAAAGAAGACGCCTGCTATAATTTAAAAATCAAAAATATTAAAATTATTCGTTCCATCGATAATTAGTTAAAACAGTTGCCACTTTGAAGAATTTTAACTTTATCTATCTTCGTCTCAATTCAAAATTATTTCTCGTTACGTCAATAGTCGGCGTCGCTTGGGTTAATTTAATGCGGCGCTTATAATATTCATTAGAATTAAATACCAATATTGATGGGAGAGGAGGGGTCTACAAATTATGTCGAATTATAATCAGCTTCAACATTTCTTATCGATAATTTATGTATTTTGAATAGGGCGCAAACTCACTTGACAAGCTTCAATATTTTAGCTTCGATACCAGACTCGACTTACGATAACGTACATACATACATATATAATTGTACGTGCATTATCAGAATACCTCGTTATTATCGGCGCAGATCACAGTCCGACAAATTTGAAATACTAGAAATGCGTTATGTATCCCCTGCATTTAAAGTAACAAGTCTCATTGCCACATGATCGGGCAGCGTAATAGTCGCAATAGCGGTTAAGTGGATAGCACGACACACGTGGCGGGCGAGCTCTCGATTCAGAAACGTCGTTATTATATCGGTCAGATTGGACTCTTAAATAAGCAGTTCTCTCCAATCGCCCAAATTGCATTCACGGGGATCCCGTCCTCTCCAAAGCAATCTCATATACACGAATGACATACGGCTGATACGATAGATGTTAAAGTGAAAAGTACGACAGAGTAAAACGTCAAACATACAACTGTAACACTGTAATCTAATTATTTAGATCACAAGCAAAGTAAATAAAAATTTATGTAAAGTAAATAGAATAGGTGTGTCAGTGGACAAGCAGAGCGATTAAAAATAACGAGGCATAAAATGACCATTTTCATAATTGATTTCATTACTATCGTCACAAGTTATCGCGTATGAGGTAGCGGAAAGACGTTTATTCGAGTGATTATAAATGAAAAGAGACATTATAATCTATTAAATTTCATAAATCAAATTTCTTCATTTAAAAGAGCCGCAGGAAAACAAAGTCAACTGAAATTTAAGTCTATTAACTCATAATAAATAAAATTATACAAATAAAAAAATAAGATTAACGCTGATAACTAAAATTAAAATGACGCGTGTAATAAAGTTATATTCGCGTTAAATGTAGGTAAAAGAAATATCTTGTTTTTAATATAAAATGCATGTTTCATTAATCAATTAGAAAGCCAGATAAACAATAACAATAAAAATAATTATTGCATGTTAATATTAATACTTCCTTTAGATACCTTAACTTAGTTTTTGTTTCAAATAATTAATTTAAATTTGTTTTCGTCTTGCTTTAATTAATAGAAATATTTTGTAGTATTAATTTGATTTTTTCTACATACCTTTAAAATTAAGAACAACAGCTTCAGATCAAGCTACTTCTTTCAAGATATGTCTAATGTCAAGGTAAATTAAAGGTTAAATTAAAATTAAAATGAATTTTTTACATTACGCTACGTAATGTATAAATAAATATATATGTAAATTAGAAAAAGAAGAATGTGAGAAGCCGCGACGCACACGATTATGAATAATAAATAATATTAATACTAACTTGCTAGTTAAGTAATAGGCGATTTATATGTAAAAATATGGAAATCGATAAAATACAGAAACGGTTTTAACACTCAGGGAAAAAGATATTGATGGTGGTAACTGACAAAGGTTTTATGTATAGAATTAATATGTATAATTGAATAAAGTTTATAATTATTGCAACTAAAGCTTTAGCAATAACCAAACAATAGTTTATTCAACCATGTACATCAATTCCACGTATCGAAACTTATATAGTTCCCTTGTATAGTTGCTATCAATGTTTTTTTTCTGAATGCACGAAATCGCACTAAAATCTACTGGACGAGAAAGAATACTGCTTCCTCGAGATAAGAATGCACCTGCCTGCAATTTCATTAGACCTTACTCACGGTTTTGCGTCAAATACGATGGTTAAAGCACGATTTTGCATCGGCAACGCTAACATAAGTTAAATGTTCGCTTCGACGAACATTTAACTCACAAATTATCCATGCCAACACTCAGTTGCAACACCGCGGCGCGGCTGCGTGCCTTTACAATCCAGGAAATCCGTACACGTATCGATGATCATTCACTTTCGTCGTCAAAGTCCGACACGTACGTTGTGATTATGCAACGGGGCATAACTTATCTGTCATTCGATACATACCGTCTAATCGTTCTCGTCTTTGACTCATTTAGTTACAGCAGAGAAGCTGTAACTGAATGCGTCAAAGATGAGGACGGTTAGACGAAGTAAATTGACGTAGAATCTGCCGGCTAGTCCCGTCGCAGTAAATTTTTAAGCAATTTGTTGTTTTGCAGATAAGTGAAATAAAAAATTCTGCCAAAGTTATAAAGTCCACACGAGTCTATACATTAATTCGCTGCGATTAACGATCTTATCAGCTATTCATTTAAATCACAGAAAATGAGCTTCGTTTCCAATAATTCCCATTGTCGATAATTATTTCTTCTCAATAATAATATCTTCCCACACGTACGCGATAATTATGTGAAAATTGCGTAGCGCATTGCTTTTCGTTTCAATTCGTGTTTCCGTCGCTGCATCGGAGAAAAAAAAGAATCGGTGTTAAGCAGGCCAAGGGGATTTGTCATTAGATTCTGTATGGGCTGGAATTTGATACTTACGAGCATGATTCATTGCGTGTATACAGTAGCATCGAATGCTTCTGCGATAACCTCGGACGCAAATTCGCGATAAGCAAAGTTAAGTATTCGGCTTTGCGGATACGATCGCGTAGCGCATGCAAAGCGGACGATGCAAGGCGACCTAATGCCGACTATTAATATCGAGGACGAGGTACGCCTGTTTGCGCTCCGCGATTAAGTGCGGGCTTGCCCGCTCTTCTTCGCTCTGTAAAAGCTTCTTTCAACCCGCATGGTACATTGACGTAACGTCCCGCGAAATCTGGAGCTTTCGTTACCTCGAAACGCACGTGTCTCCGGACTTGCGAAATCGCGAGACGTGAGCGTAAACGAGGAAAGGGTAGAGAAAATAATTGGCCGGCTTGCGCCATTCTTGAAATAATTTCGGCGGTCTGCCAATGAACGAGGAAATCGTCGAGTGACGGTTATGACCGAGAAGTCCAATACTGTACCTCCGTGACGACTGACGACTCATTAAAGCGAAACAGACGCGAGTGGCCGAGTCTGCGTTGGCGTGAATTGGCACAATCGCGGCGCGCTTTTAATTAATCCATTCCCGCTTGATTCGCGCTACGAGCGGAAGACATTTGTGTAGCTGCATGATAATTCGGGATTCCGTTTATGATAAAATGCGGCGACGATTAGACACTGAGAGAAAGCGCGAGCTCGCACGTTGAAAACCTCCGGAATGACGATGGCCTCGAGATGAACCGCGGTCATTGTGCACAATAGCATCGAGATTGATAATGGACCGAAACTATACGTAGTCGCGTGGATTGCGTGCGGACGTTACGTAAAAATTGTTTACAGCGCTAGGAACATGTGACACAGGCGAAGCCAGGCGCATATACGTACGTCCTGTTTTCGACCACACTCTGTCGACACTAATTGTGTAAAAGAAATCCCGGAATCAATGTCAATGTAAATAAAACTAGCTAACGTCACTCGTGCGCACAAAACGCGCGGAACAACATAGTCTTTCTTAGATTTCAACAAACATATTCATTAAGATTTGCAAAACGTTTGTATGTTTTTATGGAAAACAACTTGGAAAATTAAAAGATTTTAAATCTTATACAGGACATTTATTTAGAAAGTACATCAAACTGCAAAACAAAATCGCAAATGATCGTAAAAATTTATTGTATTAATGTATAACCGTTTTTTTTCTATTTTCATAATAAAATATTTCAAAGAAACTAAACTAATATTAATTATCAAAGCCAGTAATAATTTTGAAGATTATTAGTATAAATCTCTCTCAAATTAAATTATTTTCTTATATATTTTTTTCTGTCTCTTGTACTTAAATAATGTACTTATATTTTACTACATGTCATAAAAATTACAAATATTTTAAGAAAGAAAGAAATAAAAATGTTATAACCACCTATTAATATGCATTAGTTGCATATTAATGCAACGACAGAACGTTTGCGGTCCATTTCAAGCCACAAATGGAACCGCACAAAATACGCAAATAACCACAAATGTTTTTTCAGATTGTCTGTCATGCAGGCAGGTACTAAATATCATGGTGATTCTCGGCTTCATGTTAAACTACATGCTGCGCATGAATCTAACGATAGCGATCGTCTCAATGGTGATACAGAGCAATAGTAGCGGTCAACATTCGCATTCCAATGGATCGGCGTCGATGCCGGATGAGTGCGGTGCTCAGGCGATGATGATGAACGATCTCACCCCGATCAACGACACCAGGACCCCGGTGATCGACGTTAACAGAGTCAACGAGATGAACAGCAGCAGCGGGTTCACAGCATCCCCATTCGTCCGCATCCGTACCGTTACTATGTATAACACACCGGTAAGGAATTGGTAACGTTATTTTTCTTCGTTTTGTAACGATAACATAGTTATATTTTTCAACAACGGTAAAGACTTTAACAATTACCTCCATCGTTTCTTTTTACATTTTAAATCTATTTGTAACAATTTTCGTTGAACATGTGTGTGTTTAGTCTTATCTTCAGCCAGTATTCTTAGTCTGTTATGTTTCAAACTGTTTTAACAGTATAATTTTAAGACGTCATAAGTGAATGATATTGCCGTATACATTTTAAGAACAATTTTGAATTGTATGCCATCATGTTAACATTTTTACACGCAAAATTAAAGGTGCAAAACAATTTTAATTTCGCTGTATTTGTAAATTTAATAAAAACCCAAATTTTTATTCTTTTATGATTTTGTTAATTTAAAATACGATATAATATCGATTTTATTAATACTTTAACTAAAAACCAAATAGAGAGGTTACTTTTTTGTTTAATCCTCTCCTTAATAATCTTTCTTCGCTCAATTTTCCTCAAGTCCAATTCGATTTTTAATCTTAGGGGGAACGAGTCCAGACCAAGTATTCATGGAACGAATATGAGGTGAATATGATTCTCGGTAGCTTCTTCTGGGGTTATATCTGCACGGAATTTCCCGGCGGCCGACTCGCGGAGATAGTCGGTACGAAACGAGTCTTTGGCTACAGCATGCTAGTGTCGAGCTTCATCACTCTGTTTGTACCGCTGTCGGCCACTTTGGGCTACACCATGGTCGTCGCGTTAAGGGTCGTATTAGGATTTATGTTGGTACGTCACTAATTTCATCTAGAAACCATTATTATTAAAATAAATGTACGCATCCGCTTCGTGAGAAACGATCTAACATATGACATCTGAATCTATCGAGTATGTCTCTGTCTTTCTTTTTCTCTCTCTCTCTCTCTTTCTATGTTTGTGCACGCAATCAAATTACGCTCATCAATCAGAGTTTCACGTGACTGCAAACGATCATGTAATCATTATTGACAATCTCTCAAAATTGGTTCGTCTCGCAAATCAGGGTGCCACCTGGCCTGCCATCCAGCCAATGACTGCTCGATGGATTCCACCGACGGAGCGTAGCAAGTTCGTCTCTCACATGATGGGTAAATGATCATGATCTAATTCACGATCGCGATATCCAGGCCAATCGATGCCATAATCGACTCCCGTCCTCGTTTTTGAGGCTTATGCGAGATAGATGCAGCCGTTTTATAAGCGCGACGAAGCATGGTTGCGTCAATCGTCGCGCCATAAACTTGCCTCGTTACTTACAGCCTCGTCCCTCGGCGCCGCGATAACTATGCTGATGTGCGGGTTCCTCATCGCCTCGCTAGGCTGGGAGTCGGTGTTCTACGTGACCGGCGTGATCGGGATTATCTGGAGCGTAGCGTGGTTCTTGCTGGTGTTTGACTCACCGTCGCAGCATCCGCGCATCAGTGCGGAGGAGCGGCACTTTATCGAGAGCGCGATTGGAACGACTACCACTGCTAAGGTTGTAGTAGTGGAAGGAAGCGTCTATTTTAGTCTTAGAATGCATTTTATTCTATTTTAGTTTCCTCTTCGCATTTCCAATCTATTTTAATCTTTCGAAAAATTTTGTCCTCTAAAATAAAATATCATACAATGTCTTCTGAAATTCATAATTTTGTTAATTTTAATCTGAAATCTTTAATTATTATTTTGGAGGTAAAGAATCTTTCTTACTTATTTAAATTTATTTGAACTCACTCTTTCTATTGTTTGAAAAATACGAGCGATCAACTTATTAACTTAATAATATAAATCGGAGCAAATTTAATTTTTGAAAAATCTCTCGGTTGAAAATCTTTGTTTTATGGTTAATCTCTGCAAGATTTTAATCGACGTTCAAAATACTAATGCAGTACTTTAACTGTAGCCTCTGCCGATACCGTGGCGCGCGCTTATCACTTCGGGGCCAGTTTGGGCTATCGTGATAACGCACGCGTGCAGCGTCTTCAGTTACCATACCATTGTCAATCAGCTTCCAACTTACATGAAGTACATCTTGCACTTCAACATTAAAGAGGTATGTGCCAATTATATTAGTGAGGCAACCCTTTTTATTTCGACGTTGTTTCAATGATACATTTCAATAGAAATGATATTCAATGGAAGCACTTACTATGGAATGGAATACATGTTAATGAAAATTGTATTTGCAGAACGGCCTGTTATCCTCGTTACCTTATTTAGGCAAATACATTTTTGCCTTAGCCACGTCCACCTTGGCCGATTACTTGCGCCGCAACAACAAGTTATCGGTGACGGCAATACGTAAAATTTTTACAACGTTAGGTGAGTAAAATATTTTTACAATTGTTTTTCAAATATTTTTATATCTCTTGTCTAAGTAATTCGTAAGACGCAATCAAACATTTTTTTTATTAATCAAGCATTTTTGAAAAATAAAATTAGAAAAGTTTCAATAGCGTCTACCATCAGTAGCAGTCAACGTGTTGATTAAGTATTAGCCGTTTGGATTAAAAACAGCTTATTTTCAACTAATAAAAAGACTTTGATTTCTAGCTGTGCTAACTCCCGGCATCCTCATGGTGATCCAAGCGTACTACGGTTGCAATCGCGTGGCGTCGGTAGCCGTATTCACCATCGCTCTAACAATAAATGGCGCCGTAACGGCCGGTTATCTCGGAAACGGTCTCGACATCGCGCCCAATTTCTCCGGGACTATATTTGGCCTCGCCAATACCTTCAGCTCGATAGGTGGTTTCCTTAGCACCTTCATGGTCGGTAACATCACGTATCAAAATCAGACCTACACACAGTGGACCATCATCTTTTGGATCCTAGCGGCCGTCTATTTCAGCGGCTCAGTGACATTCGTTATTTTCGGTACCGGCGAGTTACAGAGCTGGAACAATCCCGTCGAGATGCACAACCACAAAAAAGAGAATGGGACCACCGTGGAAGACGGCGCCGAATCGGTTCCACTCAAGAGCAAAATAATTTCGTAACGATTTGAGCGAATACGCTTAGACTCTGTTAGAAATTTGCGAATCAAATGCGGCGATAACGTCGATTTTTTTGTGACACGACATATTCCAAACGAAACAGTATTCGTTTTTATTATCTTCGAATTTTAGGACTGGTCGATGAGACCTATCAGCTTGGCAATAGTTCGCGAGACAGTTTTATTTCCTAAACGATGTTTCGGAAGTTGTAGCTTAGAGATTTGAAATATTGAGTAATTTTAATTTTTAAAACCAAATTGATCTATTATAGTTTAATATTTTTTTTTTTAAATAACATTAGAAAGAAATTTTTTGTAAAATCAAAGATTTTTTAAATAATTTTTATTTAATTATATTCAATTTTAAGAGATCGCTTTCTAGTTTTGCCAAGCTTAGGGTTGATTGATGTAGGATAATTGAGTGCGTTTTTACACTCATTTTCTATTGATAGTATATAAGTTTGCGCAGTTACCAAAAGAGAAAAAAAAGACACGCGGCTAGAAGTATCTAATAGGAAACTCAGTGTTCATTCGATATGACAAGTTTTTAAATAAATATACAATTTTTAGCAAATTTATATCAAATGTCTTTTAACAATAACGACTATGCTATCAGTCCAAAGATTCAAGTAAGAAAGAGCTTTACTATAAAATTAATAATTTTATTAAAATGTATACATTATTATAAATTAATAATACCATGACACAGCAAGTTAACAACTGATTTAATATAATTTTTATAAAAAAAAACGCGACTTTTGCAATAGCTTGTACATTTAGTCATCGACGTTAGTAAGAGTCTAGTCGAGGATACTAAAGACAAAAATAGAATCTCAAAATAATGATTGTCATTAATGATACCAGCGCAGTATCTAACTGATCAGTCAGTTAAAATTTTAGAACGCATGTTGGTAAAGAGACCCAACTTCATCAGTATTGCCATCTATCATGAAAACATCTTACTGATTGTTACGTCAGTATGTAAGCTACTGCCGAATGAAATAATACCCACCAAACACCAAGTATACATGTAATGCAAATGTTGATTGTAATTTCCCACTCAACAACGTAACTGTTACATACTCTCGTTACATAATATTGTAGTTACGTTGTTGAGTGCGAAATTACAACTGACATTTGTATCGCATGTAACTTGGTGTTTGGTGAGTTGTTGCTTCTTCGTATGTTTCTTGTCCAAGAGGTGGCGTCGAATGCCTGAATAACTACAGCAACGCAGCTGAACCAGTGCCTTTTAAATCATCGCATTATGTACCAAAAGTAGAACTTAACAATAAAACAAAAAGGATTTTTTTATTGATATTTATATTAAACTCGCATAGGCTTGACCCTTGGAATACACCCTTATTTAATTATCTCGCTAAGAATTCTACTGAATCTTACGAAATCTATCCAAATCGAGAATAAATTTATCTTGCAAACCCAAATTCTTTTCTAGCTCAAAAATGCTCAATTAGTGTTAAAAGTCAATAAAATTTTTATTTATCTATAATTTGTGTTAGATTTCAAGACGGAATTTTATTTATAACTTTACATGACATGTATTTCGATATATATTTTTTATGTACACATATATGTATTTTCTGATGATTCTTCAGATGTCTTCAAAGTATATGGTATATAAAATCATAAATAAAATTTTATCCTGAAATCTAACGCAAATTATAGATCATTCAAATATTGTCCTTTCAAAACCAATTGGGCATTTTTGAGCTAGGAAAGAAATAGCGTTCGTGAGATAAACTTATTCTTAATTTAAGTAGATTCGCGAGATAGACCTATTCTTGATTTAGCACATAAAATGGAACTCTATCTTGAGTTCCGAGACGAATTATTGTAGATTGTCTGGAGCAGGTGTCGAGTAACTCAAGCCCGCGGCTTTTGTTTCTCGTGCGTGAAGCTTTGAAATCAGCTCGCGTTGGCTTGAGGTGCTCGAGCTTCTTGGCACACTGCTGCTCGTCCCATCGTCATCCGCATGCCGGACGTTGCTAGACGCCTGCTGACGGCGGCGGCTCGAGCGGGAGCGGCGTCCGGCGTCAGCGCCGTCGCGGCATCGTGACGATGGTCACAGGAAGGAGTCAAAACGGCACGGCGTAGCCGCGTCGCGGTGGCCGGCGTAGGGGCGCCGCGCGTTGCGATGGTGCTCGCCGTGACGCGTGGCGCTGCGGCGCTGCGCCGATGTGCCAGGAGATCAGCTGTCTGAGAAGGTTCCCCCATGCTTCCGTCTCTGTCACTTCTTCGCCCGTACTCGCTCGGTCCTCGTCGAACCTCCGTTGCCCGCTCGCGTTCTTCCGCGTCCTCGCGCTGAGACGCGCGCACGAGGAGAACCACTCTCGTTCTCCGCCTCGCATGCATCGGTACGCATCCCGGCAATTCGCGCGTTTTAAAGTCAAAAGTGAGTCCTGTATCGGTATGATACAGGACGAGAGACAATCTTGAGGGATTTTTCCTTCGCCAGAGAGAGTGTAAAAGGAGTTTCGCGCGCATTTCCGAAGAATCAATTGCTCCATCAGAGTCGTTGAAATCTCGCAGTGACGAAGCTTCGCGCCGACGTTCGACATGCCTCTCCTCTCGTGGCTCCTCGCCCTTTGGGGCGGAAACAGTCAGAGGAGGGAAAAGCTCTGCGGTCGGAGGACGTCGCGAAAGAGAAGACGGAACAGTCAACCACACGCACGCACGCACGCACGCACGCACGCACGCACGCACGCAACAGCGGCAGAGAGCGCGGCCGTTAGGTATGACGGTAGAATCTCCGGAATTCGCGGACTGCAGCACCGAATTCAGTTGCTATGTCGCGCGCAGCGGGCGAACATGAGCAGCGCGGAGCGCGCGGAGCGCGCGCCGGTTTGCCGCGCGGGACCGCCCGCTCGCACGAGCCACTACCGGGGAACACGTGCTCGAAGAGCCCGTTCGGTCGGCGCCGCGCATAGACAGGGGAACGCCGCGCCGACGGAATCAGGGACATGCGCGCGCGTACGAGATTGAAGCCGTGGGGGAGAGAATAGAGAATGCCCGGAGCGGGAGGCGGTGAACGCCCCTATCGCCGAGAGCGGGAGCGGGACGACGCGGCTAGCTCGGGGCTCGGCGTACACCTCCAGCCACCTCATGCCGGCCTGCTCGGTTGTGATTAACTAAGGTTTAATCAGCTTTACAAGCTAAACTTCCTTTGTCGACATGCACGCGCATGATAATCCGCCGGACTATCTCGTCGGACCGGCCGGAGGCCGAAAACACCTCCGGCGCGTCGGGGGATCCTACTAATATGAATACGACGTCGTGCGCGTCAACGGGAGACGCGCGTTGTCCCGGTCGCCGGCTCCGGGGATGGGACCCGCGATCGTCGTCGCTCCCAAGTACACTCGTCGTGCACTCGATCGGGCTTCATACGGTCCTAATACCGAAATTCGCGGGATGTTAGATGCAGTCTTCGTGACGCGCTGAGATGTGCCAGAGCGCGATCGCGGATGGCCTAGTGGCAACGCGCCGTCTGAGGAAATCGTACCTCGCAACAGCGCACTCTTGTTCAATGCGAGAGCGAAAGACATCGCTCCTATTCGTTTTTCCTATGAATATCTTTGCGTTATTGCTGCGCGTAATGGAACTACGATCTTTATTTGCACCGCAAGCCTCTCTCTTTCGATGATAAACTCGGATGAGGTGGATGTGCATACGTCAAGTTTAATCGTCGACATCCAGCACTTGTTTTCAAATATCAGAAATTATAAAATTGTGTTATCTATTCGATGAGGGGAAGGGGGAAGTATTTAATTGTCGACAATTTATCAATAAAACAATTGTCACGGGATAACAATTTATCATTTCGAAAATAAGAGCTTCATCTCGCGGAAGCGTCACGAGTAACAAACGACGACCGCGCAATACCTTCTGTCGACATTGATCTGGCGACGCGAAGGCCAAGAACTTCTTGCCTCGCATCGCTTCCTGGTTCGTCCCATCGCGACATCGTCGCTCAATATTCGCCGAGACGAATCGTACGCGGTGGGATGCGCTCTTCAACGGTGAAATTATTCGCATTCTCTGTAATACCTTCCGTCTTGTGATCACGCAAAAAAAAGTTAATCCTCCAACGAATATCTTTCAAGAACCGAGGTCGTGGATTAAAAGCATTACGTGCGTCACGAATTACCTTCACGATTGTTAAAATCAATTTTTCACATTCATAAAAAAAAAACAGAATATCAAGTTTGAGGACTTGCAATCACACGTTTGTGACTTTCTATTTTAAGAAAATCTTTTTCTATATATTGCACTTGTTCAAAATAATATGTAATTGTTGAAACTCTTGCATTTTCCTTTTTTCCCAGTACGAATCAAGCTTCGTCACGATAATGATCGTCGATAAAGTCTCGAGATATGTCAAAGATTGCTGATGGCTCCAGATAACTGATGGCTACCGTGCACGTTGCTAAAAGTACAGCTAATCCGACAGTCGTGATCAAAGTGAGGAAGAAGAAGCGAAAGGAAGTGGAAATCTCGTCGGAGGAGAGAGAGAAAGGGAGAGTAAGAGAGAGAAAGAGAGGCAAAGGTTAACTCTCGCACTGGGTTATTAAGGGTTCGCATAATAACGTGTTTGCGAGAGCGCGCGGTTGCACGCACCGCTCACGAGGTGGAACATGGCATGGCCCCCGGGGTGCTCCCTCGGACCCAGCATCTTCCAGAGCCTACGAAAGCGTCGGCGTGGCCGCCCCCGACTCATGGGAACGTCCTCGGGGCAACATAGGATCGACGGGATCGCGCAGCCGTAGAACCGCCGTCGGAATTTTTCTTAGGAACTTATTAAAATCTAAAAATCCCTCATTAGAATTGCGTCGGAGTCGATTGGGACGATTGCGCGTCGTTTACAAACCCCAGATAGTTTCGACGAAGTCATTATAAATCGATCGCGATATAAAAAAATAATTGCAGGAACGATACTGTCATTAAAAGGTTGCAATTATTATTTCTTTTATCAAAATTTTGCAAAAAAAAAGGTGGATAATTTCTTTTCTCGAGAATAAAAATTTTTTTTCGCCTACGTTTTCGAAGAAAACTCTCGTTACTAATAATTGTACTGTCTCCATAATTTGAGCTATACTTATTGTAAAGAATAAACCATAAAATTTACTTTAAATAAATTAACGAAAAATCTTAATCAACGCTACTTTTTTATTTAAAGCTTTTCTGTTCACGGGTATATTATACCCAAAGGGGTACATTATGCCCTTCGTGTCTCTCACGGTGCATGCGAACAGTTTCTCAACACTTCTGTCGCTCACTATCCCAGAGGTTCTATCCCGCTTCTTCTCGAGGCCGCTTCTCTACGATTCTAATTCCGAGACACCCGGCCGGCGGAAGGTCCGAGAGTTTACCGGTAGGCAATAATTTCACGGGAATGCGGCGGCGCGGCGTCGGCGGCGGCGGAGGTGGCGGTACCGCGGCTTTCGTGTCTATGGAAAAGAATCTCGGACAGCTCGATAACGGATCTCACGCCGGATTCCGCGCCGTGAACAAATTGGACTCTCTCGGAGCGACCGAACTACGTTATTCCCGAATAGAACGACCGTTGCGAAAATTAACCCTCATCAGCGCGGTGGCTCGCGCTTATCTCGCTGGAATGCGCATAAAATACACGAGACACGAACACGAAAGTCAATTCACATAATTAAGTGTCTAATTTTATGAGTCGAGCGTAACAGTATTTCTATACGTACGCACAGAGCGCAGTAATTCATATATATTCCTACTTTCCCTCGTATATTATATTCCCGATACTCTCTAATCTCGTCTTAGAGAAGTAGAAATAAAAGGGTAAGCCGTCTATCATGAATTCTTATCTCGTACAAGCACGAGCGCGCTAAGTAATTCCTAAGGGAAAAGAAAGAGCGGATAATGATGACGATCCAAAAAGAAGATGAAGAGACGGAAGGAGCGGGAGGATCAAGAAGCCGAATGGTAATGTGGTGAGGACGAGAAGAGCAGAAGGAAGCGAAGCGGGAGAAAGGGGGGAGGAGGGGGGAGGGTGAGAAGGTGGCTGGGCACGTACGTCAGGTATGCGGGTGAGAAACACCCCGGGGGCGCCCCTGCCGTTCCGCCCACGTTTAAGGTGCCCGTTGCGAGCGGGCCCAGCGTGGCCCCCGGGGGCCCCCGCGATAAACTCCCGACTCTCGGCTTCTCTCTTCTCTCCAGCTGCGAGACTCGCACGCGATCCACGACTCTCGAAAAGAATCGAACGCCCCCGCGGGCACACGCCGTCATCACGCGAACCTGCAGGTAGAAAGAAAGAGGGGCACACAACTGGCCCTTCTCGCGCTCATTTCTGCGTTTCAGGCATCAGGAGTAATCTCCGTGCCCCGCCGTGGCCTTCTGTAATTTCCACGAGTCCGTTGCTTCTTTTTGTTTTTTTTTGTTTTTTTTTTTTTTAGCTCCCAGACATTCCTCAATTTACTATCCGGAAAATGAAAATGTGTTCCTGTGTATATCGTCATTTACGAGCAAACGGATGAATCGTTAGAAGCGTATCGCGTGTCGTAAATTCTTCATTCAACGAGTCATTAGCATCGTAATGACGAACAATCAAAACTCGATCGTAACTCAAGAGTCATTACTGATATTCCGGCACAAATGACATTCCATCTCTTAATTTATTTTTGAAAAAGCATCATTTCTCACATCCTTCACAAAACGTTTTTATCCTGGAACATAGCGTTACAGCGAAGAGGAGCAACGCCGTGTAACTAGCAACCCTATCGTCGCCCGTGTATTAGAGCTCCCATTACTTCCTCTAGAGCCAACAGATCTAATAATATAAACTATGATCGTAATTGCACATGAAAAGATTTCTTGCCACGATTTATGACGAAAAATAGTCCAGACTATTCGAAGACAGTGTCGAGAGAAATTATTAGGATAAGTACTATATTTTGCTGTTATTATACGTCTCGCGAAATAAGCCGGGATGATTCCTCTATGATTCCTCGCACCGGATGCAAAAAGTCCTCGTGCCGATCCCAAGAGGCGGCCCAATCATGCAGTAGCTCTACGCGCGATCTCATCCGCGAGGAAGAGCGCACTTTTCCCGCATAGCGGTCCCACGCTCTCCGGTGCATTACAGGTTCATCTCCGCCTACCGACCGCTCGCGGGGATACGGTGCATGTCGGCGATCGATATGCACGACCAAATCGAATCGATCGTGTATAACTTGTACTACCGAGCGATCGCGCCGCGAAAACGAAAAATTCTCGGTCAATTATAAGCGCTGCCCGCAGATATGATCGGCCGATCAAGCTGGGACGTGCGATGATTAAGGGATCGTGGAAAATTGAAAAGTAAAACGAGATATCGGGAAGCGTCCGTCGTTCAGAAATTAAATAACGTTCAACTCCCTTTTCCTCAATTTCTCTTCAATAAGGATTTAAAAAATGACAAAATTAAAAAAATTATATTGGCAATTGAAGGCCTAAGGTTTAAATAAGACCTTTTTAAATTCTCTCTCTCTCTCTCTCTCTCTCTCTCTCGTTTAATTTATACGCTTCAAAACTCTCTTATCTTCGATCTTTTAACTCGATTCAACTCGACGAGATTCACTTCGAGCTCAACCGGACACTGGACGCGAACGGGTGCGGCACGCTCGCGCGATTCTCATGTAAATGCGCGCGCGATGTAATCCTTACGCGCGGCACGCGTCTCCTTCTCTAGGGACGGCCAATTTGGCCGATATCTCGCAACATCACGGCGAGATCAATAAGCCGGACCCGGGCATTACCGGCTACGTGCATAGCCGGGCAAATTGCGCGCGTACGTATGAATAGAGGCGGCGATTCTCGCTCGCACACACGGCGATTGTCATTAATTAGACAGTTGGCACGCGCCAGGTGAAGCTCGCTCGTGTTCACCTGCGACGAGTCGCAGGCGTGTTCGTGTATATTATATACAATATATAACACGAGCGACACGGCTTTTCGGCTCGGCATGCCGCCGCATTGTGGCTTTTGTGCGACGGCCGGCGCCGTTTATAGGGGTCGCCCACATGACATCTGACCCACATCCGGCCGATGTTCAGCGGGCATCGATATCGTCCGGGCCGCGCCATTAAAACGTCGAATAATTTCGAGCCCGCGACGTATGCTAGGGGGATTTACGGCGGATCGATACACGCGATACCGCGGTATCGCCGCGAGTGTCGCGCAACCTGCTTCTGTATGATCGACGTAAAAGCGAGATTAGTCTCATTATTTCATACGTATGTGATGAGCACGAATACGGACAATGCGATTTGATTATTTTGTCTGTCAAAATTACAGCTAATTGCTTTTGTCACACGACTTTTAAATAATTTATGTTTATTCAAAACAGCCTATTCGCGTAAATTGCATCGCTTTAGCAAATTTTATGTTTTATTGCAATTTTTATCATCGTACACAATTGGAAAATTTGTGTTAAATTTAACATATACCGTAAACGGTCTACACAAATTTTAATTTAACACAAGATAAATATGTTAGAAAGTAACGATCATGTAAAAAGTTAACGCAAAAAATCTAACACTTTGACACAGTTTGGAAACGTATTTCTTCAGTAAAATTAACATTTATAATATGTTGACACATACATTTTATTTATCTAGCTTAGACTTTATATTTTAAAACATTATTTTTATGTTATTTGTTTATTTATAAGTTGTGTTATTTTAACACTAAAAAATGTTAAATATCAATTTAAAACAAAAATTTTAAAAGGATCGGTTTTATATTACATAAATACAAAAAATGTTTATAAAGCAATATATAAATTATAAATATTATCAAATTTCTAAACCAGCACCAGTCTTGATTTCACGCGAGATAATTATCGATATTTATATAATTTCAGTCACATTAAAAATATTCCCTTTTCCTTCACGTCTATATTTGTATCTTTGCGCAAAAAGAAAAACATTTTTGGAACGAAAACTACTTCCGTGTGAACGATACCTGCTTCTGTGCACCTTCTGGAAATTAAAAAGCAACACCTGTATCCCCGTAACACACTCGCGCGCTGCAAGATGCCGCTTTTGCGGACGATGTAACATAATGAGGCGAGACGAGAAGAGCGAGGTAGCGCGCAACGAAAGCGACCGAGGCCCGCCCGGCGTTCGATAATCGCCAGAAATTCCCGATTATTAAGCGTACAGGTGTTTACACCGGGAACCAATTCCGGATCTGACCGAGACGCCTCCGAGGAATACGTCCGCGCGCGTGAACGACCCGCGAGGAGCACCCAACAACACGCGCTGCAGTCGAGTGTGCGTTGCCGTTGCTTCTTGGCGGAAAGAAATTCGCTTACAGCTGCAGCTGGTTACTTTTTGCGCCGTACGAACCCGAGATGACTACGCGCGATAATTATGCAATGTTGACTTTATGACGAAGATGCATTGCGTTTACCTCGTTTATAAAATTAATATGTCAATTAATATGTAAAATATTATTATATATCAGTCTGAGAACTGTTGTCTGCTGATATTGAATATCAATCAAGATTTACATACAAATTAAGGCACGCGAATTGAACGATTCGATGATAATGAAACAAATCGTTCTTACAATTTAACATTGAGGCAAAACAAAAGTATATCTCAACTTTTATTCGGGGAGGGAAGGGAGTAATTTAATATCAACGTTATTTAAATTTCTAATATCGTAAAAAGTTGCGAAAAGGCTTTCAACCGGTTTTTGATAAATCAAAAATTGTATCTCAATTTTCCACGAGAAATACGTATATTCGGTTATCTATTTAAGGATATTAAGGAGTGCATAAATACAATTCGCCCCAATAACAGCTTATCGGGCTATAATTACGTGCACCTGAACGCGCGCGAAAGTCGCAACTTTCAAGATCGCGAATCGATTCGTTGCTGCGAGATAACGCGCGGTGTTACCCCGGCAGGCTTGTTAATGCAAATTTCGCTGTCGTGCCTCTGTTTCACTTTCCCCTCCCACCCTCCTCCTCCACGCCCTCCTCCATAGTGAAGCGTTTCACCCTAATTTCCTGCGCCGTAGCACCTGACGGTGCACGAAGTGCAGCGCTGCTCGCGTGCTCACCCAGCAGCTTCCGGTTCCGGCGCGTGCTTAAGCATTCCGGCTGTTTGCACTCGCGAGCGTGAACACGCTGAACGCGCACATAACACACACGTATCCACCTGCCCGAGCGTACAGACGTCCGCGATGTGCCGTTGCCACCCTGCCTAGTGCCCCACCTTCTCCCCACATTGTGCACCTGATGCATCGAGGAGCTGCGCTCGTAGATCGATAGATAGAGATGTTAATGATCGCGAATTGAGACAAGGAAAGGGCGCGCGGTTCGACAAATGGCCCGCTGAAAATAATTACCATCCGGCTATCCGAAAATACCCTCGCGCGTCGAATCGATTCGGGATAGACGCAATAGTATAATTAGCAAGCCGTATTTGAAGAGAGATAAGAAAGATCAATGCTAAACTTAGCGAAAGATTCGTAATTAAAGTTGACAGAAAAAATAGAATAAAATAACTCCTTGCAATTAAACAAATTAATTAATTTTCTTAAGAAATATCTCGTGTATCGAACATACAGTTTCTGTAAAGTAAATATAATTTGAAAATGTGTTTAATATTGACACTTCAAATAAACTATATACATACAAATTGTGTAAATAAGATTTTTTTTTAATAACATATCTTTATAATTTTTTCTTTTTATTATTAAGAATGAAATTATTTTTTCACAACATATTAAGAAAATCTCAATTTCTTATATAAGTACTTTAACTTCTTCGAGATAATTTATATAGTTTTATTATGATTGTCTGTTTAGTTATTTTGTAAATAAATACATAAATAAATTTTGTCTATTTTACAGAACTGATCTCTGCACTGCAATGAAACTTTACATAAGTCATCTTGAACGTTTAAAGTATTTAGATAAAAAAATTAAATTTTTTTTATTATTTCATTATTAACTATATTTTCATTAGAACACTTGCCTACTTCTTATTGAAATAAATTTCTATTCAGATAGAAAATCTCCGCAGAAATTTTTTTTTACTACTTTCAAATGCAATAACAAAACAATCTGTAATTTTGCTCATAATTTTCTTAACGTTTTGAGAAATGTCCTGTACATCCTTAAACGGCTCAAATAAAAAATATATAGGTTCTCGTTGGAGAGAAAAACAAAAAGTGTATAACAATGAAAGTGTATAACATGAAAGTGTATAACAATGAAAAACTTGCAAAAGATATATGAAGATACGCGATAAGAATCACGTACGTTCTATTATAGAAAGATATGAAGACTCCCTAAGATATAGTTTGACACTCGAGAACGAAGAGATAGGTCCTTTAATGGTCATGTCGCAGGTGCGGGATCAGGTCGGTCGGTCGTCCAATATTCACTTCGCGTTTCACGGGCAAGCGGTGACGCCGATTAACATCGCTGCGAGACGAGAAACGTGTTACACGACGTCGGTTTAACGCGTCGCATGCCAACCGATGGCGGTATTCGTCAACTTATACCGTAACGCGTATCTTGGAATTTAACAAAATATTTTCACTATTTAATCAAGATAATACCATTGTCGTAAATACTATAATTGCTTATACGAATTGTACAAATTCTGAATATTTTTCAAGGATATTCTACACGAAAAACTCTTGAGCGTAATATTTTCGTACAAACTACTCTCAATTTTTCTCGAACGCGTCATTTGTTCGCAAAATAATGTTGCTCTTCACAATTTTCGCACAACCAATTTCGCCCGAGTGTCCGCCGCTCCAAGAAATTGAGAAAGCGTTAATTGATAAATTGCTCTCGTAGCACAAAGCTGTTCGTCGTTCTTTCTTTGGAAGATCAACGGATCCCGCTAGACGGATTAAAGTATCGCGTAGTACGCTTAACAGCGTGGAGATCACAGGTGAGCATTCAGTGAGCAATCGGTGCGGAAACTACGCGCAAGCTGGTGTCGGACAAATATTATCGTCGAAACACATCGGGGCGGTCCGAATGCTGGCAATTAGCGGTGGCAGGTGGTGATTACCGAGGCCAGAATGATCCTCCTAAACACCGGAAACGTCCCTCTACGTCGGTCGGGCGTGATTCCACGGCCTAGCACTATTAAGACGGCCACGACGTAGGACCCGGGACTCTACGAAGGCGCAATAATTCACGGGCAATCGCGAAAGAAATTGCGGGTCTCGAATCTCGTACAAGCGCTAACGATCTCCCCGAGACCAATTACACGTCCCGCGGGGTCGATAATCAAAGTCCTCTCCGCGTGTGCGGCGATTAGCGTCGCGGAGCTCTCACTCCGCAAGAAATAGATGAATTAAGGCGAGAGAACTGCGAGAATTCATTTCGTGAGATTGAAATTTCTAATCTGCGAAATGGCCGATTGAATTCCTGCCTCCTTTCTTCTCTCGACGTTATAGCGCCATATGGTGTTTCACGTAAGAGACCGAGGTAGCGGCTTTCGCTAAATTTACTTGATATTAATTTGACCATAAGGTTATAAAAATCCACTTGGGTAAACTCACTTAAGCACTTGTTGACTAATGAAATTTGTTTTGATGTATTAAGTAATTAAATTAAGTTTTTAATTGAATTAATGTAAACGTTAATACACGCACCTACAAGATATTGATGCTCCAACGAAATGTTTTAAGTTCGCATCTCTGTGTACTTTAAGAGAAAAAATTTTATTAATTTAACAAATACCAGTACCTAAACTGGAAAAAAATTTCTATGTTCAAGTAAATATAATTATTCTAACATTATTGATTTAAAAAAATATTTTTCCTACGTTTACAAATAAATTATTTTATACTAGTTAACGTTTATTTAAACCAAGGAAATAATATTAAAATAAATAAATATATTTACTGAAACAAAAAATTTTTTTTATAGGTACTGATACATGTTGAATTAACAAAATCTTTTCTTATGGTGTACTAAACAACTGCGGCAAAGGTTTGATAATTAGAAACGAAGCGCGATCGCGCCACCAAAAGTTGCGTTCGCTCTCGAGTTTTATCACCCTTCTTCTAGTCGGTGCGGAAGAACAGCGGGAGAGGGACAGATGGAAAAAAGGAATCCGATGCAAAAAGGGCATCTTGTTTGCGGCCGACGAAGCACGGAGCAGGCCGTGATTCGCTGCCTGGCTGACGCCATATGGTGTGCAAACCGAGAGGCTACTAGTCGATCACCGTTTCGCATTACGCAAACGAATGAGCCGCCCGCGCCGCTCTGCCGGTCGTTCAGAACGAAAGTACCATAAATCCACATAAACAGAAAGGACGGCCGGAACGATTGCGCGAGTAACGGTTCAGCTTCTAATTAGATCACTTCTGCACTCGTTTAGCACGATTTTCTTTTTCACGTGGATTAGAAATAGAAATGTAATATTTTTTTATCAGACTATTCGATTATCTTTTTTTCATGTTTTTTTTTATATAAGTTTTTAATATTGTCGAATTTATGTAACACGGAAATTATCAAAATCGAAAATACAAAGTTTCATTGTAATCGTCTGTTTAGTTACTTTGTAAATAAATACATAAATAAATTTTGTTCAATTTACAGAACGGATCTCGCATCGCAATGAAACTTTGCATAAACCATCTTGAACATTTAAAGCACTTAAATAAAAAAAAATTAGATTTTTATTACTTCATATTTCATTATTAATTGGGTTTTCATTAGATCGCGTGTCTACTTCTTATTGAAATAATTTTTTATTCAGATAAAAAATTGCTGTATATTTTTCATAATTTTCTAAACGTTTTGAAGAATGTTTTGTACTTGAAATCATATACGTTCAAACGTGTTTGTTTCTAAATTCGGGAGGACTCCTAAAAGTCGCGTTTACCACAACATCGTATACGATTCTTTACTCTTCCATTAGCACGCGATTGTGTAATATTTGAGAGTTGATTGTGCTGAGTGGATTCTTTTGAAAATTCGGTCATCCATCACACTCTCCAGTGCTCGTTTCAAACTGTCCAAGGTGAATTTCATCTCATCGGTCATCCATGCATCGACGCACTTACATATCCAAAGAACATTCGCGTTCGCAAATTTTAACTATCTCGAATCGTGCAAGATATCAATTTCTTTCTGGGAATCCGATTTCTAAGATAAGATTAGAAACTGAATGATAAGGAAAGCGATAGGAAGACGATGGGAAAAAGAGAGCTTCTCTTTCCCATGGTCCATTCCGAGAAATGAAAGAAAGAGAGAGAGAGAGACAGGGGCCGTGTGCCTCTCAATGGCCATAAAAGCCGAATCATAATCGCGGTATCATTAACGACGTCGTGCGAAAGAAGTAATTAAAGCGCGCGGCTCGTGTTCCTCGTGAACTCGAACCCTGGGCTCGGCTCTTTCTCGGCTCGAGTTAACGGCTCCTTCTCTCCTACGGGGTTTTGCCGCACAGCTCCCGACTACGCCACGTCATTCCGCACGACGTCGTGACATCGGGCACTTGGTGCTCAGGAGAGACACGCCGCAGGAACGCCTCTACCTGCGCGCCGCAAAAAGTGGATCTGCCGCGCCGCACCGCGCCGGTGGAGAAGCCTCGTCGGCGCCTCTCTCTCACCCTCTCGTTTTTTGTATCATCGCTACTTACTTGTTAATCAAATCGCGGAGAGAATTTCAAGATTATTTCTGCGCGCTAAGAAGCGATAAGATTAATGTACGATCGTCAGCTTGCGACCGCGGCAAATTATAGTTTATGTCTTCTACAAGCGAGAAGCAATTTTCGAAACATGCATATTTAAACACTCATTATTTGCAATGGCAAAAAGTCAGCAGCAATTTTAATTATTGCTCCAGTTATTAAGATTAAATTGCTTCAATCATTGAGATTAAATTGTCAACAGGTCGACATTAAATTTTTTGCAGGTTCTTCGCCGCCGTAAAAAAAAATTTAATTTTTAATAAAAATTTTGTTTTATTCGTGCATCGATACTTTGATATTATCGCTTGCCTTCCGAGAGGTAACGATCGAATAAAATCAGATGTTGCTGATCGGTCGGATCTGAACCCACGTCTTTGACACAGAAGACAGACGTACAACTCTTCGCACCACGATCGCTACATCGATACTTTAATATTTACATTATGCATAATAATGAGTCGAATAAAAAGTTTTATTGGAAGTAATATCGAACAAATAAGATTGCGGGAATTCGTACAACTCTGCGTAAAAGAAAAACTACGTAATAAATCAACATGGCACAGCCAACAACATAAAGCACTTAAGCGTGACTTCTTTTTGCACCCTAGATACATTTTTAAGTATCCGAACGCACTTCGCGTCCCGGCCGTCTTTATTACCTAGATACCGAAAAATAGAAGGGCATCTTCTGCATCTCACAGCGCGCACCGACCGGCTGGAAGGCGGGATCGCATCTCCGACGCGGCGCGCTTCGACATCTCGTTTCGCATCCGCGATGATAAAGGACCCCGGGGGATTCACGAACGGGCCCCCGTTTCCTACCGACCCTCTCTCTACCTTTTTCCCTCTTCTCTCTTCATTCTTGTTTCTGCGCACAGTAGCCGAGAGACGAGAGGCTGCCTCTGAGTTTGGCTCGGGACTGCATTCCGCAGCCGGCTCCGCTCGAGCCGCGTTGCATTCACCGCCATTGGCGCCACACGCGCATTTCTCAGCGTCGCCCTTTTGCACACGCACATTTCTGCGTGTAGGTATACGCATCTCACGCGTGCACATCACCGGCCGCGTATGCATTCGCGGGCACCGCCGACTTGCGTTCTTCGCAATAAGCGAAGATACGCGAGAACATAAAATTACATCCTCGTGATTGTTCGCGCGTGTCATCGCGGCCACCAGGGTTCCGCATTATAATATGAGACGTGTCCCTAATTTCGTACCTCACCATTCTCTCTCTCTCTCTCTCTCTCTCTCTCTCTCTCTCTCTCTCTCTCTCTCTCTCTCTCTCTCTCTCTCTCTCTCTCTTCTATTTCGTAACATAATCGCGATTTAAAATGGATACGTAGTTATTTGTGGAGGTTCACCTATTTAGCAGACGAATATATTTCTTTCGGAACAGATGCGAAAAACTACTCGAGTAGCAGAGTGACGTTAAAAGACGATACCGTGATGTCTAATAGACTAAAATAGTCATCCCACATAATCTTTTGACGTCACTCAGCTATTTAAAAAGATTATTTAACGTTTAAAAATGCATACTTCCTCTATCGCACGAATTATTATTAGAGAATTAATTCCTCATTGTATTATTTAATTGTTACCTAACTAAATAATTATTAGCGTGTCATCGTATACGCTTGTTAACGTTATTTAATTTTTTAAATAAATACATGAAACAGTTACTTTTTTACATTTCATCCAAACATGGAAAGAGATCGAATTTCAATCTTTTTAGAATACTTTTTCGCAATTTTTTCGACGAAAATCGTGTTTCTTTGACTTCGCCGACAGTTTCGACAGCACGTGGCATACGGCTAGCGCGCGTACGTATTCCGGGTTTCGCGCTACCGGCTCATGAATAATAATGCCAGTCGTGCGCGTTGAGCGAGCGACCGCGAACTCGTGTCGATGACTCATTCGACACGAGGAGATGAAGGAAGTAAAGAGGAGGCGTACACCCACGCGGCGTTTGCTCACCCTCCTCGCCCTTGAAGAGAAAAAAAAAGAACTGTCCTCGCGCGCGGGTATGAAGATACACCGAATTAAGGTACGACTAACAATATAAGTTCCGCGGGGACAGGTGTCGCCTGGTGTGAGTGACCTCTTTCGAGGAATCGGGTCGTCGCACGCGGTACCTCGTGCGTGGGAGCACGACGTTGACGAAATGAAGAACGTTCGATCGCGAGGTCTGAGAGAGAGAGAGAGAGAGAAAGAGAGAACGAGAGAGAGAGAGAGAGAGAGTAAAATGCATTCTGTACTCCGCACACCGGGACGAGGATATGTCGCCGATGCTGTACTTCCTCCCTTCTAGGTAAGTCCGTGTTCCTAGGATCCATCCTGTTCTCCGATCCGCCTCGGACCGACCCGCGACAAACGTGCGCTGCGTTCACATGCGATGCATAATAATGCAACACGAGCGCGTCCGCCAGTGCGGTTTACACCGGGACTATCCACCTACCTACCTACCTACCTACCTACCTACCTACAAGTAACCAGCTATCTAACTATCTACTTATCTATCTACCAACTCCCACATTCCCGAGGCAGAGAATTCACCGCTCGTGTTTTAGGTAACGTTTCGCTTTGCCTGAACTTCTTAACAACAAGGCGCCTGTCTCTGTTTGCAAACAAGATTTCTAAAGGGGAAAATGCGGTTCACAAATAATTCAATCCCCGTGCAATTATATTCGCAAACGGTACTAATTGTTAACAATCCGATCATCGTGCTAGAAGACAGAAATCTTCCGTAGATAAGCTGAGAGATGTGTGAGCGGAACAGCAAGGATTAAATTATATATTTCGATCTCGGCTTCATTTAAGCGCAAATTTATTCTCAACCGAGAAAAAATCTGGGGATGGGACGCATAAAATGTATACAATATTTCTCTCTCTCTCTCTTTCCGTTATACAATTCTCTGTCATAAAACTGCGTCTGTACGTGACGCAAGATAGATCGCGGCTAATGGAGCCAAATTGGCCCACGGTTAAAATTAATTCGACACGTCGCGCGCATCGACCCATATTTTATCCCGGGCCATTGTTGTTGTTGTTTTCGCGCAGATGGCCGGGAAGAAATATTCGCGGCGTCAGATACGTGCTGCAGTGTCACTCCGGGGCGGCGGATACCGAGAATGTCCGGCCAGTGTGGCGCCAGCCACACGTCGGTAACTTTATATCGCACGTCTAAGTACGGCACTGGCGAGGGCCGACATACCCGGTCACGACTCAACGACTCAAACCCACCGAATATATTTATACGACGGGAGACGTGGCGGCACGGTGGGACACGGGGTAGGAACGGAGGAGTACATCTGTTTCCATCCGGGCACGTGTCTACGGAATTAGAACGTTTCGAAGGAGACGACGAATACGCGCGGGAGAAAAGACTCGCGGGGACGACAAGCCAGACTGAGAATACCCACTCGTGATCCCGCGGCCGCTGGACCGGACGGATTCTCTGGGACGGATTCTCTGGCCTCGCCTCGCGGTCAGCTGGCGCGAAATAACAACGCCGCGGGCAGAGCACACTTGTCTCGAGAATAGTGCTCGGAGCGGTATATATAAACGGAACGATTTGTTAATTTCTCGTTCCACTTCTTGGATATCTGGTGTTCTCTCTGGCAACAATATAATGAGACGTATACTTATCCCAACTGAAATGAATTCAAAAATTCTAATTCGAAATATTGGATTAATGACGCTAAGGAATTTTTTTTTCTTTTTTAGAATTACGAGTTACAATGTACGCATAGTTTGTACAAAATCTGATATAGAATCGCAAGTTCTAACGCTCGTGATTTATTTGATCAATTTAGACGTTTGGCTTTTCCCCTTTCGCGAAATATTAGATGACTAAACATCGCTGACATTAATTTCTCCCAAGTTAACAAAATTGTCACGAAGCGACGTCCTTTGGGAAAAGGCTGTTGCGCGTAACTCGAGACGAATGCGCTCGCTTTCATCGCGCTGCAGAGCCAACGGCAGAAAACGACGTCGACATCGCGGCGGAGCAACGCGATCGAGATAGCGCGGAATTCGCGACGCGACTCCGGTACGTGTCAAAGGGGTGACAGGGATGCCAGCTGGACGTCGGCGCCGTGGCGTCGTCGCGAGCCGACGTCCTTGTTTTGTTAGTCGCGGCGGGACGCGTCACACGACGACGCGTCGCCTCGTAGTCGTCGCCGTCGTCTCTCTGTGTGACACTTCGCGCATGACCACGCGAGCAGACGAATGCGCGCAGGTGTTCCGCGGGTGGAATAGAAATGGTCCGAGTTTCTAGCGTTGTGGATGTATAATTAGAGCATTTCGAAGCGCTCGGCGAAGACGCCAGCTTTGAGTTTCTGACAAATGTCCCGCAACTGACGCGGCGCTCCTCGACATCAAACTGGAATGTATTACAGAAACTGCGAGGAAAAGAGGCAAAAGAGAAGGAGTTTCGTGTTTACGCGATCCTACCTAATATTTTTACATGAATCTAAGGAAAATTTCCGCGCAATTGATGTAAGAGATTCGTTCTTTCAAATAAAATAAAAATTAAAAAAAAAACACTAATGAAAGATCGATAATTATGAACAGCTGATCAACGAAGAGCATATTTTTATTTTTTCTTTTTGTTATTTTTTAATAATGTTTAATATACCACTTCACTGAATCTCAAAGTATAATAATACTATTAAATTTGAAGAGAAAATATTTATTAGAAACCTAATATTATCAAAATGTTACAACATACGCATAGGCCATCTTATCAAATTTTTAGCAACTCTTAGAGGACACGTGCATAACACTTTGCAGTAAAAAATGTTCTACAATCTATTTCCCGATGCTTCAAATACTCTGCAGCATCCTCGATCGATTCATTAAAATAACTTTCTCATCACCTGTCGCCGCAGAGCCTACTCTCTCATTGCTATTGGTTACGCACGGCGTTCAGGCTTGTTTTAAGTATTCCGCTCGTACGTATGTACATACACCGCATTGTCCGCGCTTGGCACATACGGCAGGTCGTAAAGCATTCGCGAGGGCGAGTGCCGTTCGCCTTCGAGTGAGCGGATCTACGCGGCGACTCGCGCCTCGCCGGGCTACCGGGCGAAGCGAAGAGTGGGCGAGGACTCTGGAGCGGAGCCGCGATCTCCGCGAGAGCTCTCGGAGCTCGGAGCATAAAACACATGGCACGTACGTGTGCGCGTGTGTGCGTGGCGCCAGATGTCTCGCCTCGTAATCTTTACGTCGCGGCCGGTCGCGCGGTCCCCGCAACCCGTTCCCGCAACGTCGCCCGCGCAGCATCGACTTTTCTCTCGCTCTCCTCCCGTCCCGTCTCGTACCCACCGCCGTATCCTTTTATCGTTCTCGCAGCCGAGAGGTCTGCCTTTCGCGCGAAGAGACATTGGAACCGCGTATCGCGTTTCTATAGCCTCAACAATAACAGCGAGTTTATGCGCGACCGGTCGTTGGTGCCGACATCGGTAGTACGACGCCGACGGCGGGGAACAGACGGCCGGTTAAAAAATTGTCTTGACCCTAAAAACCGTGTGTTTTGGAGTTGGATAAATGGTTCGAGGGCATTTTGCGAGGGCCACGTCGCACGACGGGGGATCTCGCGTGCGCGATCTCCGTTTCCTTTAAATATCCGATCCCTTCGGAAGATAATACGAACAATCGGAGTGGCAACCGTGCACGTCGCGGGATTTGGATGTTCGGCGTGCGATCGATTGAATTTTTTATCGCGGCAGCAAAAAAACGTGACGACATTTCTGGAACACCCGGTATAATGCGGTGTAACGACTCAAAGGATACCGATTGCCAGAAAGCATGAAATTGCATTAGTCACCGCATTTAACGTTCACATCTGGCCGTGGCGCGATGAAAATAACAGCTCGCAGAGGCCTGGCGACAATATTAACGCGCGCATGAAACGCGTGAGTTATTATTTTGCTACCGATACACGAGGCTTGTGAAATTTTACGATTTACACGTTTGCACCTGGCACACTCGTTTGCACGTAGTAATGACCAATCAGTTTGGTCGTTACTGATCTTCGCTCCGCGAAGCGTCTCACTTGACTATAGTCGCGAAACATCGGCCATACGTGATATTGCGAAAATCCGACTGGTTTCTTCTCGACGAAAACATCGTCTAGGAATTTTTTTCACAAAAATTAATTTCTTTAAACACAAGCGAGAAAAAAAGTTAATATCGATCAAAGCGGATCTTGATGATTAACAATAATTTTATCGCTCGTCACGGAATGTAGGAAGGTTCAGACTCAAACCTTGGCTGAGGTGACATTTTTGCGCAATAAAAACTTTGCAATATAATCAATATCTTTTTCCGAAGATACCGATTAGTATTAATATTATTAAATTGTTTATCTCTCAATTTAACAAATCGCGCGAACGAACGTAAAGTTTAAAGGAATGAAAGGCCTCTAATACGATATTCGTCTTTTTATCTTAACCCAAGACAGAAATCGGTTGTTCTCCTTCCAAGGAGAATCGGCTATTCGCATCGATTCGTACAATCAGCAGGCGACCTCGCTCAGGCGCGACGGTTCGCCGGCTCCGATGAAGAGATTATGAGATCACGTATTATGAGATCACGTATATTCCATGTAAGACGCATCTGCCGCGCATTTTCCGCATCTGTGCCCCGCGCGATCTGCGACTCACGTCGAGAACGGCATCGATGAGGGAGCGTTCCGTGCTGATCGACACGCGAATGCCCCATAAACG
Organism: Solenopsis invicta; assembly: GCF_016802725.1. Classification (NCBI taxonomy): domain Eukaryota; kingdom Metazoa; phylum Arthropoda; class Insecta; order Hymenoptera; family Formicidae; genus Solenopsis; species Solenopsis invicta. Next base: position 18,020,297 of record NC_052675.1, read on the forward strand.
TCTCGTTTCTCGTCAATGACACGAATCACACTCGCGGCGCAACAACGTTCACGTGCACGATGAAGGCATCGGCAAGAAGGTATCGGGACGCGAGGTATCTGTCGCCACGCCAGGATATCGGATCCGTAAATTAACATTTACGAGATATCCTTCCCGGAATCGATCGGGCCGCCGGCTACGAAGCCCGTTTCGAAGGCAGAGATCGAGATCGCATGCCGCCGACGAAGGTAACCGACGATCGCCGTCCGCACGCTAACGAGAAAACAGGACCATTAGGGCAATGAGCCATGGGAGATAACTCGATTATCGATTATCACGCTCGATGGAGAAACTGCGAGTCCTTGGGGAACCAAAAAGAAATCCTGCTTCCACATTTCATCCGTTCGGATTCAGAATACCGGAATAAGTAAAGAAAAAAAGGAAACGCGAACTTGGGGAACAAGAGTCTAGACTCTAGACTAAACTCTCTTAAATCGTGGTTTATATCTGTTTAAAGCATGAAATTCAAGCTGTGTGTGCGTCATCGGTAAGAAAAATTTCGAATGCAATTTTATAGGTAAAATTGAACTTTACATCTCTGTTCTTTAACGTTGTTGAACCGCGATTCTTTTCAAGGCGCGGTATGGAAGATTAGCCCGGGGGCACGTGGAACGACCGTCTTGAATGGCTTCCAGGCATCCGGTAGCATTGGCTACGACGTATTCATATGACGACGATAAACGCCTTCGCAAAGTCTTATTTTTTCGCTTCTTAAGTGCGCGCGTACCTGACGGCTCTTTCCCTCTCACCGGTGTCCTCGCCGTGTCGGTCCTGCTTCCAGGAACGATTCAGTGGGAGCGCCGCCGTGCCGCCGCGCCGCCGAGATTATCTTGTTTGCGCGAGGTTTTCTCGCTACAAACGCGAGGACCTACCGGCCGCGGAAGGGCCGAACTATCTTTCGCTGGATCGGCGGGCGAACTTAACGCGATAACCCAGTTAAGGGAACCGTGCGGGGGGAAACGTTGCGATCGGGCCGTGGAAACAAAGGGGGAATCGATCGTCAACTGTACCCAGCCGACGTGATTCGAAAAGCCGATAATAACATAATAATAATAACGACTAACGACTCGAACAAGCGCGATTCCATTAGGGATAATGACGCCCGGCGAGCGAGAGACGAACGACCGTGCAAGTGCCTATAATATTACGTTCCCCGGGATATTCCTCGGCGCGCATAAACATTCGAGCCAAAGACAAGCTCATCTCCCCACGAGCACGAGGGTCTAATGACGGCGGCGCGGCGGCGCGCAGCGCGCACTCGTCGGGATATACGCGCGTTATGATTTGTGGGACGAGGCTTGCCGCGGCGCGGGCGCTTTGTGCCTGTGCTCGGCCGGCGGCGTAGGAGAGCGATCTTCGCGGATGATGCATGCGGCCCGGTCTCTTTATGCGAAACGAGACGCGTGCCATCGCGCGGGAGTATCGGGTTGCGCCTTTCCTCATTTTATATTCCCGTTTACAGGCCCACGTTTTCTGGAATCGCTCGGACTCCTGGTCCCGTAAGAAGCGAATCTCATGTGCTTCGCGATAAAATCAAGCTGGGAGATTCCGCCTGCATACATATAATTTTTACGCGGAGAAAGAGAGCGAGAGAGAGAGAGAGAGAGAGAGAGAGAGAGAAAGGGAGAGCAAGAAAGTTGGGAACCAGTCTTTCCATGTACGCGTTCGTTGTGGATCCAGGAGGAGCGTAGCAGCGATCGTACGAAGGCACCGCTAATTAGGCGGTCGAGGCGGTCGAGGCGGTCGACGCAGGTAAAAATCCGTGGTCCACTCTCGCGTGGTCCACTCTCGCGCGCGAGTGTAACCCGAGACTATCGCTTACAATTTATAGCAACGAGGTAGGAAAGTATATTTGGAATACCCCGGTGACATCGATACACAACGACCGCCCACCTGGGTCACCGAGTCGTTGAGTTGCGGACCCGGTTTCCCTCTGACGCTCCCTTTAACACCTGTGTCTACTTGCCCGCAACGCACCCACTGCACACGCCCCTTCTTCTCTTTTCTCCCGTTGGAAGAGAATGAGAAAATGAACGATGCGATATTAACGGCCGAGGATCCCGACCGAAGTCGTTCTCGTGCTGGCTTTTTACCCGCGATACCTGAAGCTCTTGTGCCCTCGGCCCTACTCGAGCTCGTCTTTGTCTCGTCTATCTTGTAAAACGAGCAATGAAATATAATGGCTTATAATTTTAACTTTTACTCAAATGCGACTTTAACGAAAACTTGCGAGATTTTATTTGCGAAGTATTTAATTGAGCAATGTTCGAACATTTTGTTTCTCTTTAGATTATTACAATGAAGAAAAAAGGGAATTGAGCGCGCGCTTCAACAGAATTCACAAGAGACTTACTAAAAAAAAATATTAAAGCGTAGTCGAAAAAATATAATAAATATTTAAGTTAAATTCTCTTAATCTCGGTTTCCAGAAATTTATATATATAAGAAATATGAAAAAAATATTTTTATGGGAAAATAAATCACTAAGTACGGCAGCATAATTCTTATATCCAAAAAATCAACTACATCTTTGATAACTGTTAATGGAAATTTAACAAAATTGTAAAATGCGTTAATTATTCACTTTATCAGTATCGTCCAAAAGTTCCAATTTAAAAGGTGAAAAATCCATCTCTCTCTCTCTCTCCCTCTCTCTAACTATATATCGATGATATCATGTACGTTTCTCGAAGAGTCGTATTCAGCACCTGTCTCGAAAACTCTTTGTATAAACTTAACATAAATCAGGTAAAGCCTCGGTGAAAAAATTTCTTACGCAACGAGCGACCTAATCGGTGAAGATTCCCCGATCGTCCCGCCGAATGTAAGCGCAGCGATAGTAAATTCTTTCAGACGTACAATGGCGTCAGTCGACGTGACTAACTTTCATGGATGGCGGGGACCCTTGCTGCGTTTTGTAACTGATACCTACCTAGAACTGATCACCGTTCGATCGCACCTGTTCACCTTGCTAAGGCCAGGCCACTCGAGGCGCAACTAATCCGGCTACAGTTAAAAGCCGTTGAAAAGGGAAACATTTTTCTCTTGAGAAAGATAGAGCACCTCTTGTGCGCTATCGTAATTTCCTCTCGAAAACTGAATGTTCTTTCTAGAAAAAAACGTGAAAAAATTCCAGACTTCTGTTTCACGCATAACTGCGCAGTTTTCAAAGCTGCTTAGACAACATAGATAATATCTATCGTAAAACGGAGTGCTTGTTATAATAAATCTTGACCTCGTCGCCAAGCTCTTAGACATTTCTGTGAAGTTGACAAGATCTTTGAGTTGACCTCTGTCTGAGGAAGGACAACCTTAAGCATTTCTAATCATTTTTTTTTCTTTTATTCAGCATGAAATTTTGCACTTTGAAAAAGAAAAAAGAATGAATAGATTTTTATTCTATCCTATCAAATCTTTCTTTATCACGCGGTCGGATGTCATTGTGCGTTGGTGACTAAGATCCGACCCCACGTATTGATTAGACATAAATCTTATTTACATTCGTTACGTTTATGACAAGAAAAGGATTCAAGAAAGCAGGTAAGAGAAAATTTGTAAATTTTGTGACATACTAAGCAAAATGCTTCGCTTTGTTTTAAAGAAATTATACACAAAAAACAAATCTACTTTTTTCTCAATCAGTTCGAAATATATATATTTTTATATTTAATTAAAAGCTTGATTTATAGAATATTTGGTTGTCAAAAATTGAAAAACGTTACGTAAGGTCACTTATTCAACTTTTTTCTGAGATCAGCACTGAGTAATTTGAAAAATAATCGTATCACGAACGCTGTTCCTAACGTACGTATATCGTAAGAAGAAACTAACTAATCATCAAATCTTCATTTCGTACCAAAAAAATTTCCTTTCCTCCGAAAGTAACGCAAAATAAACAATCCGAAGAGTGTGCCGAGACTAACTCCGCGTAAAGATGAAGAAGAAGAGATACACGGATGAATTTCTATAGCTGTGGTAATAGGAGAGCAAGTAGAAGGAACAAGAGAGACGATGGCACGTTTGGAGCGACGTCGCCGAGGGCTCTTCTCAAGTGAGAGAAGCGAGAAAAGGGATGAAAGAAGGAGAGGAAACGAGATCGAGAAGCAGGGCTGAGCGAAGAAGAGCGACGGGGAAAGGCGAAGAGGGTGGGCGAGGGGAGCAGGAGGAAATAAAGGCAATGAATGATGCCGCAGCAGGTGCGTCGTGGCGTGTTTAACGAGTGATCCGGTCCCAGGCTCCGGCGCACCTGTAACACTCGCGTAGAACGAACCGGGTCGAAAGAGGTCCCACCATCACCAGCGAAACGTTTTCCCAACTCTCTCCGTCCTCCTCTCTCCTTCTCTCCCCGTCTCGCTCTCTTCCACTCACTCTCTTTCTTCCCTCATTTGATGGCCTTCTTAAAGATAAATTACGCGGCCACGAGTGCGTAATCGCAGCGCCGCTGATTTACGGCTTCGCGGAAACGCGTATCGAGGTAGCCGATGCGTGGTAGACACCTCCTCGAGGTGCTACGTTACCCCCTCTCTTCTTCCGTCTCGTGTAATCATTCTGCCGAATGGGCCGAACGGGATGCGTGGCATGATATACTTCTCGCAATCGAGACCTCTCGAGAAGATCTGTTCGAGCCGTCCGTGAGACATTTATCAATCGCGACGACGTCGCCGTCGATGGATACGGTTACTCGATTAAAAAAGTACTCAGAAGAAGATTAAATAAATTATCTTCATGCGTCCAGTGGCGTCGATAAATTGTATATACTTGTACACGGCGATCGCTTCCTCCCTTTACCCTTCTGTCAGAATGAAAAATTTATTTCAACAACTTTGGAATTCAATTTAAACTCGTCTTACGGCCGAATTAAAATAAATTTTATTTAAAAAAAAGTAATAAAAAAAACTTGAGAAAAAAGATATTTCTCACGACTCATTAACGCAGGTGATACGTTTAACTCTATAAATAATTAACGTCTCAAAAAATTAAAAATATGTTCTTCTTTCTAGAAAATTATTTTAAAACAGTGGTATATATCTACTCGTGATGCTGCGTAATCAAAAGTCTCTCTTGGTATCGCCGCAGTCGAGCGTTCCTATTTGCGACGCGCCTCATCGAGGTCCGTAAGTCAGGAAGCCGGATGGCCGGGCTTTAAGAACGTGAGAAATAAGCGGTATCGCGTATGTACGAGAGATGAAATACGATCGCTCCAGCCGCGCTCGGAGAAAAGCCATTTCAGACGCGCGGCTGTGTGAGTGCTTGCGTGCCCGTGCCCCGCCTCGCCTCACCTTGCTACGATTCGACTCTCATTCCGCCACCCGATACCCACCTGTTGATGCGCCAACGGTTGCTCCGACCTTTCTCGACGATACCACCTACCTACGAAAACCTTTTCCTCTTTTCTTTCATCTCTTACATTTCGGATTTAATAAGCAACGCGACTGATATTTTCTTCGGATTTAATAAGCAATGCGTAGCGGCAATTTCAAATGGTACAACTCTTTTTATTATCTATTATCTATTTCAGAGAATATCGTTGGAGTAAAGTGGAGTCTATTAAAATGTTCAAATCCAAGTTGCGTATATTTATATTTATATATGTCAACGAGTGAAAAAGATGGATTCAATATTTAAAAATAAATCAAAATATTAAAGAGTCAATAATATTTGTAAAGAAAAACAAATTTTCCTAAATAAATTTTCCTCCTGTTTAAAGTATTTTTTTCTTAAATAAATATCTTGCAAGTAGGATAGAAATATAAATGCATCAGATCATTGCGACATTTTTGCATTCTAGCAATATTTAAGGTCAAGAATGCGGACACCAATTCTTTCATAACAAAAATCGTATTTCGTTGATTCAATTTTAAAGCCGATTTACATAAAGAGGAAATGAGCGAGCGATCGAAAGCCGACGAGACTCAAACCTTGTCACGTAGCAATGTCAAATTGGCGCATTCCTTCTCCCTCTTTCTTTCTCAATCAGGTGGCAAATGCTTGGATAAAATCGTTAATACGGGATGCGATAATCCTGAAGAAATGGTCACGTAATGTTTCAAACTTGAAAGACGTAGAGCGCTTCAGGTGACTAAAACCCACTACAAACGAAGAAGTGGCTTTTGCGCCGGCCGGGCCCACCGATGAAGTAGATCGAAGAGATAGATAGAAGCTGGATCCGCTCTGAAGTCTACCGGAAAGATATAAAGACAGAGATGGCGTGTATACAAGGTGTTGGAAAATTACACGCACGAACGTCACTTAGGCTCTACGACCGATTCGATCGAAGTCGATAATTCAATCGAGAAAATTAAATTTAACTAGCGGTATCTTTCCTCGCATCTTTTTCTAATTTCAGCATTAAGTTGTTTCTTCATAATTAAAGTTTGCTTTAAAATTTTTTAACAAATATTTAAATTTTAACTTGAAATTACGTGAAGAATAACTTGTTTCCATCTATACGAAGAGGAACGCAGCATTTGTTTCAGCTCATTCTCTTCTTAATTAAAGATAAAAGATTTCTTCGGATCGATGTCCAACTCTCTCTTTCTCGCAACACTGAAGTTCGCCATGTATGATTCCTTGGCACCGTGTAGAGAAGACTCGATATAATGCGGCGCAGAGACAGAGAATAGAGAAGACGTGGTAGACTGCCGCGCCTGGGGCCGGGATAAAGAAAAAGGAAATAATAGGAGCGAAAGGTGAAAGAGAGGGAGGGAGAGACGGGCAAGCACAGGTGTGCCGGGCACCGTGTAGGCGCCAGGTCCCTCATCGGACAATCCCGCCACCTTTTGCTTGCTTTTTTCTCATCACCTCCGTTCGGGAAGGGCAGTACGAGGAATCTTGGATCGTGGAGAGTCGATCGCTACGCCGCGCTGCTGTGAAATCCTCTTGGAGGGACAATCGTTCCAAGTATTTTATTTTTGCTCCAATTCAATATCGAGATACCCCGTAAACTTTTTAGTAAGAGAGGAAGAGAGAGAACGCGCACAACTTATTAATGAAAAATTAATGTACATACGATAATGAAGGAAAAATATTTTGACTTGCTTTATGTACACGTTAATGTCTCGTGTCCTTGTTAACTGTTTAAGGCAAGAGCGCGTAGGTGGCGGAGGGAAAGGAAGGTTGCACCGTCACTTATATGTAAAACCGTAAAAAAGGAGAGCATATACGTCGTCCTTTACTGTCAATTACTTGTCGAAAAAAATCGGATCTTTGCGTACGCGCGAACAGCCTCCTCGAATATATCGCGCCTAGAAAACGCTCAAGCCACCTCTCGATTCATTGGAAACTCGAGTAAATAGAGACATAAAACATAGGCAGTAACGCTATAAATTGCCAATGCGAAACAAAAAATATGCAACTCGTTTCTCGCTATCGGTTATCGAAAAGATCGGCATCCCGCATGCGTGCACGATCGACGCGATTATAATATTGATATAACTATGAATAACACATAAGGTATGATGGATTGATTATTAATTACATAACGAATAGCCTTTTAATTAGAATCGATTATAGGAATCGAGATGTCTAATAACACGTAAGAAGGACGTAATGAGAAATAGCGGAACATTCTACTTCTCATATCGGGCATAAGGATGCTAGGGATATCCACTTGAGGGTCATCCTGGTCCATCTTTGTGTACTTTCGCGTAGGCAAACATATAGCGACATAATACTAGTTGGAGAACTTTTACAACATACGTGGGCGAACGTGTGTATTTTTCCCACGGATGAAACTCGTTTATTAAAATTTTCGGAAAGTCCGATTCTCGGAATCGAGCTCCCATCGGTAACGTGTCCGAAGCGAGCTCTACGATCGATTCAACTCTTCCGAAAAGTGTGGGAAAAAATGCGAGGTATAAAGATAAAGATATGGAGAACGATTTCCTCTCCTCGCATTAAATTGCAATATACTATACTTTATGCGTTCTTCTCGCATACATGCGATTGTGTTAAACATTTTGAAAATTCAACTATAAATACACCGTCGAGCGATTAATGGCGCATGCCTTTGCACAAGTCCGACTCAGCGGAAAAAAAGGTTGATCTTTGAAGGATTAACCGGCATACTAACTACGGGGTACCGGAATCCGTCCGTGATCCTGGACTTTAATCTCGAGATAGTCTCGCGGGCAGCACCTTGACACTGCACGAAAAGGACCACTCCTCAAGCCGGGCGAGCCGGTTCTCCTTGACGTGAGTGTGTTAGGTGCAAATGCCACTGCCACCGTGTGTGCATTCGACGACCGCTGGCTGTAACGGCCCCGAATTTTCGACGGGAGCTGGGCCACCGCGCGTCTCATCCCATCTTTTTATATTGATTAAATGCGCAACGATTACGGGCATTAAAGCTGCAGGATGCATCATCGAATTTGCATAAAATTTCAGGGGGCGTACGCGCTCTCCCTGAATGAATTCAAAGACGACTTTTCCTCGGCGACGGATTCAATTGAACGATTCTTGAATTCTCAATATGTTGAATATCTTAGTGACCGAGCTTCGAACTGAGACTTCGTTGAAACCGAGGACATTCGAAATTAATCACAGAGAATTTGAAAACGATCGATTTACGAGACATACGGATATCTAACGTAGATTATTTTTTTACAAACAATCAGATTACAATAAATGTATAATAAAAATATTATTATAAGTTGATTAAAAAATATATATATAATTTAATATAAAAACACAATATAAGTGAAGTGCCTTAACGGTCAATTGAAAATCTATTTAATAATAAATTAAATTACTGCAATATCAATTATAAATTTTAAATTTCAATTTGGTAATGTGATATTACTAATTCTTGTTCAAGTTGGAATTGTTTTATAACCGAAAAATTAATTCGACGTGCAATTAGAGAAAACTTGAAAAGACATAGAATCACATAATAAATATTAGCAATAAGATCTAGCTATGATCGTTAAGATACTTCGTTTATATTGCGTTTTCACTTTCAGTCGAAAGTTCTCTATTCTATAAAATTTATTTAAAAAGAATTGGACTTTCCGAAAATTTTAATAGACCCATGAGTTTCATTAATTTAATCCTACATCTGCAACAGCTTGCTAAAGCAATCAGTAATACAGCAATCTCGACACACTCTTCCGAGAGTATTGTCGAATTTTTTCGAAAATCCAGGCTACGTGATTAGAACAGTGCGCGCCAGAAAAGGTCGATGGATCAAGTCGCGTTTGCAGCGAGACGAGAAAGGAACAGCAGGAAGATTCTACTGGTCCATTATCACGTAACTGCAGCAAGCGTGAGAGACTTCGGAGGCATCCCTCATCTGACGGGGAGAGTCAGCCCGAAGGGATACAAATTACTAGTATAAACTTTTAATGCTAGTTCGCGCCGCCGGCTAAACCGATCCCGCACGCCCGCGAGATGCGTGTTGCGCGCGTCTTCGAATTCCAATAGGGTGAACGGAAACGTTCCCGCTACCGGAATGCGTTCTCGCCACGGGAGCCGAGTGAGATGTCGGTGGATTGGAACACGACCGAAGGGTAACCCGGTGGAATGAAATTCCACAGCGTGGGTAAACTGAAGGTATATTACGTGTTTTGTTAAAATAAAATTACATTCTCTCAAAAATGAGACAAAAAGGAAAGGATTTCGATTTAAAGTGACGAAAATTGCTTGAACGCGTTGCATTCGAAAATTAAAGATGCAACTATGCATTTATTCCATGCGGAAAGAATGGTTTTGCTAAAATATCGAAAAATTTATCTGCAAAAATTGAAATCGACCAAACAATTGTTTTTGTACAGCAATAACTAAATGGCTCGTTAAATGTAACTAAGTTTTTGGTATACCGGTAACTACACGATTTATTTGATCATTATTTAACTAAAAACGTCTGGTTGATATTTCTCTCAGTGTGGATACAGATCTGAAAATAATTTTATTAAATCATCGAAATAATTATGTAGATCCCTCATATTGCTAATTACGTAGGAATGTCAAAACTTTGAAGCATTGCTCGTCATGTACGAACCATCCTTCATAATTATTTTGATGATTTACAAAATTATTTTCAAAATCTGTATCCAGCTAAATTTTTAAATACCTTAGCAAAATTGTTCTCTCCGCGTGTACACTTAAAAAAAAAACTATCAATTCCAGTAACATCTCATTTTAGTAAATTTCTTATTTGTATATATTCGGATATTTTATTTCAGGAAGCGAAATCGCGCGCGCGCGCATCGAGCATATTGACAGACACAGGGTGAGGTGAGATAAAGGGAAACCTCTAACCATCCCATCGTTCGCGCGTTCACGCGTTTGTCTCCCATTCTCTCTCGTCCTTCCTGAAATCTCGCCTGCCTCTATTCAGAGGCGCGCGAGGCAGGGAACGGAGAGGAGGACGATCGCACAGGTGCGCCGGCTAAACCGCGATTTCGGAAATCCTAAAAGAGGGTGGAGAGCGAAGAACTGCTCCTCGCGACGGTAAACGCGGTCTGGCGAGTGCGGTTTCCAGCAATCGCGTCGACAATTTACAAGCGGCGTTAGAACCACACGATATACGGACAGGGTGGTATATCGAGCGTACGCACGCATACGTTGCCCGTACACACACACACGTACGTTTACAGACCCGAGACCGCGTACACGCGGCGGCGGTGCGCGGTTTCAGCTGTTGCTACTTTCTGGCGAGCAAATAAAAGCCCGAGCACCTGCGACCGCAACGAACGGCGACGGCAGGCGGCGCTAATTAGACGGGAAAATACGATTCGTGTAGCGTGTCCCGCTATCTCCGTGGTCCTCGGCTACCGATGTCGCCACGTCCCGTGGAAACTCGCACCTAAGCGACGTAGCACGCCCGCACCCGTGCGCCTCGAATTTCTCGTAACAATCTTCTTGTAAATTAAGAAAGTGCAACGAGACCGCTCGCTGTCAACCCGAATTAAAATGGAGCACGGGAAGAACGATTTTGCTCAAGTTTAGCTACACTGTTAAAAAAAATAGCTTTATTAAATTTAATCAACGCAAAAAAAGCAAATTTCAAACAGGTAACGACATTTAATATTATTTCTTTGCATTAAATTTCATGCATATGTATGTACGCATGTATACTTTTATAGTTAGAGAAGATACATTAAGTTTAAAGTACATTGAATTTCATGACATTTTTAACAATGTAGATACAGGTCTAGAAATTTCAGAATAGAATTTTATTGAACTATCAAAATAATTATGAAAGGCATTCAAGCATTACGAGCAGTTCTGCAAAAAAAATGTTGGCATTCTAGCAACCAGTTTAAGCGTAATTATTTTGATGGCCTAACAAAATAATTTTCGAATGTGTATCCAGATAAATTTTTAGATAATTCAGCGAAACTTTCCTTCCGTATATTTGAAATATGTAGTAATAAATATTAATTAATTATATATAAGAAAAATTGATTACATCGGATGATTTAAGTAACGTATACAGCCAAAATTGCATATGTTCAGATTAGTAAGGGATTATTAAAGGAATAAAAAGAAAGCGAGCTACGAACAGCTGATTGATCAAGAAAGAGTTTCGCCAGACGAAATTCGGATGCGGCGTGAATTTATTATACATTCGCTCAATCTCACCAATTATTCTTCGATCGAAAAGGATACACCTGACATCTCTGCCACGTTCGATCGAACGACAGATGGGACGAGCCACGCGATCTTCGACAGATAATTCGGACGCTTCGATGACACACGTACACGCGACACATACAGATGCACGTACACATAACAGGTCCCTCATTCGCGTCACTTTCGCGAGGAAACAACGAATTCGGTGTTTCTGATTCAAATTGCACCACCTGCCTCTGAATGGAAGAAGCCACTGCCGCCGACCAGAATGATTGGATTGGCCGAAACTTATTGCTTTAATTCGCCGGCACTTGATTAACCCTTGAGAAATGCGCCGCGCCGGGATTCCGAGTGCCGATTAATTACACGTAATTGGGCGTTCGTACTTTTGCTCGTTCCTTTAACTACTTTCTGAGAGTGAGTTTTTTTTTTAGCAGCGTACATTCCAAATCTTATTTCAAGTTAAATTCGAGCGGCTCAATCGCGACTCGGCGAGTTCGCGTACAACGGGACGGGTCTAATTTTTTTCAGATTGCGATTTTAATTGGAATCTCGTATAGATACGCAAATATTTAATGTACATATGGAAGAATCTCGAATTCTTTTAAATATAAAATATTTTTTAACAATAAAGACCAAGATGGGTTTGATCATTAAAAATATTTTATCGCAGAGCAATTTAAAATTACAATTTATTTCCTAACTTTCACGTTTACTTCTGTATTCTGTATAATTACAAGTTTTTTTCTGTGCATCCTAGAAATCCTCGGTGATAAATCAGAAATAACCATGTGCGTGAGTAAAACTTAACCTTTTCCAAAATATTTCACGCATGTGGTGACCAACAACACATTTCAACGCAGTTTGGTCTGGCAACTGAATGGTCCACCGGCAATCTTACATGCACATATCGAGGAAACTCTGCACATCGGTGAAACTCGACCACTTTTTACTGCAAGGACGTCGTCTGTTTTGGGCGTGGTGAGGGCAATCGTCGACGAAACGATGGAGTCTAACCGTGGAAAACCTGGATGAGAGAAAGAGAGAAAGAGAGTCCACGTAATTACTGTGTCGACTGTTCGGCGACACGTGTTTCCAACCTCGCTAGTGATCCAAGAATCAGGACGTCTCGGTCGTTTGCGCCGACTACTTGGGCGTTACATGAATCAGAGACAAATAACAGAAAAGCCGACGATGGAGTTCCAGGTGCGGCAGAAAAAAAATGACTCAATCGTTCTTACGTGTACGTAAGTATATACGGAAAGAACAATTTTACGGAAATATCTAAAAATTCAGCTAGATCTCAAAATAATTTTGTTGGACCATCAAAATAGTAATTATGAAGGAGTTTAAGCACGACTAGCAATGCTGCGAAAAGTTTTGATGTTCTAGCAATCAGCTTAAGCGTCCTACTAATTATTTCATGATTCAACAAAAGTTTCTTTTCAGATCTGTATCCAGCCAAACTTTTGGATACTTTAGCAAAATTGTTCTTTTCGCGTACGTGTCTTTTTATAATATATACTATACCGTGTGCGTATATTACGCAGGTCCGCATAATTTTTATTCGTATGCATCACTCTTGGACACGTCGAACACATGTTCGCGAGCAAGAAAGGCCGAAAGTGACCTGGCTCTTTGCGCCCTGGAATTTATTACACGCTCCGCGGCGAAAATATGCGCGCGTGCATCTGTATTCGATGACGTACGGTAGCTTGATTCGCGTCGTCGAGCATGCATTGCGTGCACACGGGGTGTCGATTATCTCTTAAAAAAAATTCGATCAAATGTCATTTCTCGCGATTTTTCACCCTCGATATTCACGCGAAAATTCATATATAAGTATAATTTTTTTTTAATTCTTAAAATTATGTGCAATTGTAAATCACGATTCTATCTATTTGTGACGCTCGAGAGAGTTTAATTGCGATGCGTCTTACACCTTGGTATATATTAAATAGTTTAATATAAATAATTTTCGAAATAAAAACTCTATCACAGCAAACAATTTGTATAATTGAATGAAGAGAAGAAGGTTATTAATAATTCTTTCGCAAGTTCGAGATTGAATTCAATAACATAGAGATTTGGTTCGCGAATCGTTATTGAAACGATCAACATTATCATCTTGCTTCCCATTATATATCTCTCTGGTATTGACGGACAGGATTCGCGGTACAATACTTTTCGGACACCGCGTGCATACCGGCGCGAACCCAACCAGCGCGAAGCGCGCGATCGCGTTAGTATTCACGGTGATTTGTCGTTCGTGCGACGGATAGCGTAAACAAAGGGGAATGTCATCGCGCCGCGCGTTGACAATGACGACCATCGTCAATGGGCGTCCCGACGTTTGTACGTGATTGCAAACAACCGCCGTTGCTGGCTTCGGAGGTAAATTTGATGTCTCGCGTGCGTGTGCGATGCGCCACCGAGCGCGCTTGCGACGCATACGGATGAGACTTCTTCCGATTAACCGACAAGCCCCGATGTATTTCCCGAACTCTTTCTCCCGGATCTGAAGGGCCGATAATTAGCATAGACAAATTAGGCGAACGTTGTAAAATGTACGCTAGTAAATTGGATAACAATTTCAACTAAGGATTTACGCCAGTTGTATGTATTGACAGTAAATTTAATTTCGACTTTCAGGAGCTAAGGATTTATGCCAACGTCCACGATAAAACGTCGAATTTCCAGTGCCTACACGTAAAGAACAATTTTGCTGAAGTACAGATCTAAAAATAATTGTATTAAATCATTTAGAAAATTGTATCGAATATTTAAATTATTCGTTGCTGGAATGTTAAAACTGTTTGCAGCAACATTATCATACTTGGGCTCCCTACATAATTATTTTGATGGCCCAGCATAAAATTAACATCTGATCTGTATCTAGCTAACTTTTTAGATGCCTGCAGTAAAATTGCTCTCACCGTGTATCTCATCAATTTAACAAAAAGCTTATCAAATATGAATGCGAATATATATTGGAGGTTTCAAGCTAAAAGCTAAAAATCTACGCCAGCTGTACGTTTATTACAGCAAAAGTTAATTGTAGCATAGGAATCAATTCGACTATTGATCCTTCAGGCTCAAGTAGCGCAAACAAGTTCGAGACAGCCCTCTTCTTCGGTTGTTTCAACGAGGCGAGGTCACCACGTGTCATTGTACTCGGCTGAAAAAGAGGGTTGAAACTGGCTCTCCCTGTTACTCTCTCAACAAATCCCGCCCTTACGGCACTGTAATTGAAACAGCACGTGTCTCCCGCGACATGCGGCGAACTAATGGCGACATCGTGAGCTATCAAGGGCGAAAGAGAGCAAGCGGGAAAGGGGGAAAAAAAAAACTAGAGCTCTCTCGTGGTTGCACGTTTTTGTTGCGCCCTTTTCTGCGGGTCAAGTCGATAATAATGACTGCTCATTTCGAAACCAAATTCCCTTCTTAAAAAGAAGGTAGAACACTATTTTTAGGAAAGTATTTAGGGGAAAGAAGAAGAAGTAAAAAGATTTGATTGTTTATATTTACAAGAGACCTCCTGTCACGCAGAAAATTAAATTATTAGCAGAACAGAAATTGTAGTCAAAATATAATACCTAGGTAAATAAAAATATAGAGAAGTTATTTAGGTCTTTATCTTAATTTCGAAAAGTCTCATGCCACGCGAAAAATAATAATAAAAAAAAATGCGACCAAAAATGTTACCAAGAAATCGGTAACTATGAAATTATTTTATTTATACAGCATTTAAAAAAATTAAACTAATTTAACATCGAGAGAACAAAAGGTGAATTAAAGGTCTCGTTTCTTAAGCAACTCGAAGTCTCATCTCACGCGATAAATAATACTGATTATGTGAAAATAAAGTCATTTTAAATGTAATTTTGTAGAATTTCAATATTTATTTCGAATAGTATTCGGGAAGAAACAAAATTCAATTTAGTTCACATTAAAGTGAAAAAAAAATCCTTGATTCGCACATCTCTTCAACAGCATGTAAAATGAAAACTGTTGTCGACGCCAAATGAACTTGTCAGCTGAGCATATATTTTCATATCATACGGTGACCTTGTCGCGAAAGACGCGCGGTAAACATTGTACTGGAGGCCGATGCCGCTCGTCGGCGAAATATCGGCTCCGCGAGGATTTGCAGCCGATACACGCAGCGGAATTCAGATCGCAGATAACGAACGGCGGCGGTGGTGTGGTCTCGCGTCGCGCGATCTCCCATCTCCTCGTCGCAATCGCACGATCGTATCGCGCGCGCGGATATCGCGTTACCCGAATTAAACGACGACCGCGTACATATAGCCGAGGATGTGAACACCATCCGATCCGACCGGCCGCGTCCGTTCATCTATCCATCAAATCCGATCATAATTACACGCCGTACAGCGATACAGTCGGGATCCGACCGGCCAAAGCGTATCCACTGTCACGCGAGCTGTCGGGCGCGTCCCTCGCCGCTCTTGATTTACGAAATTTCGTGTACACACCATGAATTTCCAACTGGTGCGCGTACGCGTGTATCGCGCCAATCGCGTCACGCCCTCAATCAAATGAGCATAATAAAGAGATCCCGACCCGCTGTGTAATCTTCCCCATTATTGCGAACGAAAACGTGGCGAGATGAACGACTGGATTCAGCATAAGAACAATTTACCAGGACAGATTAATACTCAATTTCGAATAACGAAATTGTTTACGGACAAACGCGGTCGCCGGAATTAAAATTTGAGAAGAGAATTAGATAGAATCGTTCTCCGTGCATAACGAAGAAGAGCGAGCATTAATAATTGTGAAAATTAATTAAAGTGACCTGTTTTATTTTTTATCAATAAATTTCTTATTTATAATTACGTACAATATATACATATGTACCAACTGTAGTATACTATACTATATATTAGTTTCTTAAGGGCTTACGCTATTGTGAACATCTGAAAACATAAGGTAACTTTAAGAATTTTTTGTAATTACATTAATAAAATAAGTGGAAATTCTGTTTAAAGTGTATATTTCTTAAACTGCACAAAATAATTTTTGTTCTATTTCTTTTTGATTTCTTCAAGATGGTAGCGCTGGAACTCTGCATATGAAACCGCGCATTATTTCTTCTGATGCGGTACCGTATACTTAAAACAAAATTTCATTTTTATTCAAAAACATAGTTTTGAGAAAGAGTTTTAAAGTTTTTAAAATTAGCTGTAAAACTATTAAAAAAAAATTTGTTCGCGTGTAAGACCAATTGCGCATTATTTCTAAGACATCATTTAAAAAAAAATATTTTTTTCGATTTTTTTTTTTTAAGTTTTACACCAGCGTAATCCCTTAAGCGACACTGCAGCGGGACGCTTTCCGAGATTGCGCCATGTATCTCAAGAGTTCCGGCACTTCTTCGATTTCCACGCGGGGTTCTCGCGAGAATCGCGAAGAAGGGGGTCAATGCAGGCAGCGAAGCGAGAAGGGGTTGGGTAGAGGACGGATTAGATACCCGGGAGAGGACATATGGCGGAGCTTTAATAATTGAAGCCGACACTGGCGCAGATGCGGCCACCATTCGCCGACGCTATCGCGCGCGCGACGCGCGCGGCGGCGGTCCGCCCATCAAATATTTAGAGATTATAAACTACACACGGCGCGGGGTGTGCACACACGCCGTGTGCACTGCCTGCGTTCGTCCTTTCCGCGTTTTTCTCGCGCGCATATGCGCGCATATGCGCGCCGCTCCTGCCAGTCGCATCGAAAACGCGCGCGACAATAATGCTGATGCGAGCGACGCGAACGACACGTTCTCGTTCTGCGGTGAAATTCGGCGGGCGAGTGACTCTATCTATTGAATTACTCCGATATAAAATATGTTAGACTGTAAGCTTGCTCCCGTTCAGACAAATGTTAAGAAACTCCGGTAGAGAATTCGGAGAGAGAAATAGAAAAAAGAAAGAAGAAGAATGCAAGCTGGAAAAAAGCTGTTTTCCCGTTTGAAATCTTAATTGAAGACAAGCTGGTTTCAATTCTGCTAAAATTAGTTTGGTAGGGTCCTGTGTACAAATTAATAAACTTGGACGAGCATGAATCTGTCACTACGCACGCACGTATACACGCGCGAAGATGCGGTGGAAATATATAATTCTCGGCGAATTATAGAGAGAGAGGCGTAGCACAATGCCTTCGAGAAATACATTAGAATGCCAATGTTACAAGAGCCACTAAGAGATTACGGTCGTTTCTCCGGGTCTGCGGGTAAGCGACAAAATTTATTAAGGTAACGTGCGGGCAGATGAGAGCAGCGAGCAGGTGTACCTTGGCCATAGCAACCAGCTACCAGACGAATCGCGACACATTGAAGACGCGAAACACAGTGGAATGGCATTGCGAGATCAGACGAATTCGTCATCGCGTAATTTTGGTAACCCGACTAGACAAATAAGCGGAAGATATATGCATCTGTGCGCGCGCATTTTATGCTATCAGGTTCGCGTTAGTCATCGCGCGCGGCCAAGCCTTTACGCATTTACCATTACACAATTTTATCGTAAAATTATACATGGTAAAAACTTATATAAGTTATATATTATATATTTAAAATGAACAGATAAGACAACGATAGCACGTTGGGATGGCCAGATTTAAACAGAGACGCTGAAAAAGATGTAATAAAATACTCTCAGATTGGAAATAATTTGCTCGAACGCATCAGTTCGCGAAAAAATAATAAATCTGATCGCTCGAGAGGCCTCATAATGAATAGGCGCCGAGCGCCTTTTCTCTCTTTGTTTATCTCGACGAAGGACCGTAAGCGAAGGAACAGGAAAGAACGAATCTGACTGACGCTGCTTGTCAGGTGGCGCAGGATTAGTCGAGGACCTGCCATCTGGTTACCCTCGAGGTCCCGCCGGATTAGCATGCCGTATCCTTCACGTGCCACTCGCAGGAGGGTCGTCCTGGCCGTCCGTCGGTCGATTGCAGGACGACGCCAGGATCGCGACGAGAATGGCGCAGAGGGTGGCGGCGGACGGCGGGATAATAGAATTTGAGTGCCCCAGCGGGCGGTCACCTCAGACTCAGACAGCCACGGAATGTCAACGCGATAGGACTTATTGTGGCACCGGTGTATATCTGACTGAAATGGCCAGTGTAGAAATTTGGCTTAGGCAAGAATTTTCCTATTCTTCGAAGAATGTCTCCACACCCTTTCCGAAATAAGTCACACTCATTCCAAGATTTGTAAGTCATAATAATCTCGATGTCTTTTCATTTTTTATTATTTTCTACGACGACGAAAATGTTTTTTTTTTATAGTGATAATGACAATTTATTATGTATACTGCGTGCGACTAGATTGCGTATTCTCTGTGAAAGCTAATATGCAAATGCGGCTTCATATAAACTGAATTGATATGCATTAATATAAACATAAACATGAATTGTTCGCAAAAGTGTAGCACATACAAAATATTAAATACATGTATTCAATTTAATACTTTTATGTAGTATTTTTTTGCGTTCTCTCCCAAATTATACAAACAAATGCAATATGATTTTAGATATAAAATACAATATTTAATAAAAAAGCTAATGTCAAATGCGGCTATTAATGCACAATTATTAATTCTCGCAACATTTATTGACAACATGAAATTGATGAAATTGAAACTACGAACGTTTGGAGTCATCCTCAGCGTAACAATATTATCGAAATGCATGTCGACGTTCACTCGTTCTTAGTCCACGAACGATTGAGTTACTAACGGACTACAATATTCGAAATTCTTAAAAGTTTAATTTCAGAAGGGGTGAAATACTTTCCCTTTGTAAGTGTATATAAGGAAGACAATTATATTACCAAATGTCATTAGAATAAAATTAAATCAGTAAATGTTCAATAAATGTTTCAAGAATTAATCATTGTAACTGTACATTACTAAGCGCACTTGACTCTCATTAATCTTTTTTGAATATCATATTGCTTAAATCTCGAGAATCCGTTAGATTTATATCATTTCGGATATAATCAATAATTATTCTTCCTCTATCGCTTCCTTTCTTTGTTCCTTTTTTCGCTTCAAGTTTCTTAAAGGATTATCTTAATAATACATTAAAAATCTGTTTCTGAGAAAAAATTCAGAGATACAGACTAATAATCTGAGATCCTTATTAACGTAAGTACTTGGAGTACTCGAAGCTGCCTAATGAATAGGATGAAACTTCGCAGTGATACGCTTAAGGAGTGTGCAAATGGTCCACGGGGCGAGGGTGGCCTCGGAAACCCTTGGGAATTTTCTTGGCCCTTTTAAGGGAACATCTGGCCAACACGCATCGGGCTGCGTGCGCGCGCCTTGTTCCCCCGATGGCTTCGATGCACCCCTATCGGTGCATATGTTTCGTAGATACCGCGCGTGATGTGCCCGGTGTGTAACCTATGCGCCGCGTCGCGGGGATTTCCCCGCGGGCCCGCCCGAGCCCACGCATTATTGCGCCAACTGTCATTCGCGCAGTCCGCAGAGAAAAAGCAGCCGCTCCATCTAATCGCGCCTGCGAAATTGGATCTTATTAAGTCAACCTAATTTCATTGGCGGCCGACATGCAATTTGGTTGTGCCGACGCGAACGCGCCTGTGATTGCACCTGGGGACTCTTTATGCGTTCCTTGTGAAACAAAATATCGTTTACGAGAGTATACTTTACGAACAATACCGTTCAATTCGGAAAAATTAGAAAAAAAAGCAAATCTTTTTCAAATTTCTGCAGTCAAAATTATCAAGGTGGTATAGGCACGATTAGAGACTAACGAATGATAAGACAATTAAAAAGATTCATCTTTCTCAGAAATGATATTCCAAATTATGATAGATATTATAGAACTTTTCATATATTGTTCTATTTTAAGCGAGCTTTATATATGACTTTACTGAAATATTTCCAGAGTTGCAAGAGCATTTTAATGCCGAAGATAAAAAAAAAAGATCGTGGTAAACGATAGCTTGGAATTTCTTCGGAGGAAATTGACTCCCGATCGCCCGTAAGATCTAGATCAGAAAACTTCCGGAAGTAGCCGGACTCTGTATAAATAAGCGATACGGGGCTGTTCCAAAAGGCAGCAGCGATAGCTGCCGAATAGGCAAATGCAGGAAGCGCGTGTCGCGCTCGCGCCACGATTACTTTCGCGGGGTGAACGCACGCACGCACGCACGCACGCACGCATGCATCGTTACGTTATCGTAAATATAGAACGACACCCCGCTACGGCTGCTGACTACGCCATAAGGCACCGCGACGTGACTCTATATGGGGCTGGGCCGGGGCTGGACTTCCTCGCCGCACGATGACGCGTTAACGACCCTCTGTCACGTCGAGTCGATCGGTCGATTGGCTCGTAGGTAGGTCATGTACAACCCCCATCATCGAAAAACTGTCACGGTCAATTAGTATCGGTACCGCTATCCGACCGACGGACGCCTAATTGCCAAGGATGTCATCAAAGAATTAAATGTTACAGATGGATAATTAGATATAAAAAGATTCACAAAGTCTTTCAGTAATGTTATTCAAGTAGTACGCAACAATACAATTTTCTTTTCAATTTAATAAAAAAATGTTTGCCTTAAAATTGTTGCATAAAGTAAAGTTCTAGTGACCCAACATGTACCTATTATTTGGACACTTACACGAAACTTATTATTTTTAATCTCAAAAGTTTTTTTTTATAATATTAAACTTTAAATATTTGAGATTGTAATTAAATTATAAATTATAATTAAATTATCTAATAAAATCGAGCTATAATTTTAGAATATGAACGTGCGATATATAGATATATTTATTACCTTTCAGCGAAAGGTAATAAAATTTTCAATATATGTAAATAAAGATTGAAGCATAAATATATATTACGAGATTTTCTTAAGAACTCATACATATATCGTGTCGCAATAAATAGATTATATATTTCATCTAATTTTAACGGAATAAAATAACACCGAGAACTATACGATAGCCACGAAGCCACGTGAATCAATGAACTGACGAGATAAGCGCGAATGCGTAAGAGATAACGCGTTAAATATTAGCGGATGTGTCACATGTGCTGTCTTGGTTTGTAAATCTGGAAAATCGATAAACCAAGGCTTTTCACACGTGACACGCTCCAATTGTCCTATTTTGCTCGAGCATTTGTCAGGGAACAATTACTGCATATCTACGTGTTCTGGTTAACGTTGGTAACTTTCTCAATTAGTCAGATAGTTCTCGTTTCCAAGGTGAAAAGTCTTGAAATACAATTTTATGCAATGTGCTACACAAAATTTAGATATAAATCATTTTTTCGAGAAATATACAATAAAATATTTATGTATCAATATTTTACATATATATTATCCTTTATCTATTTTTTTTAAATCTATAAATCTGGAACAGTCTAAAAATATTTAATTTTATAATAATTCATAATTTTAATTTTATAATAATAAAAAAACTATTTTCTAAAAATATAACAGTGACGAGGAAAAAACTTGCAAACGTTGCATAAAATTTTCCAAGTAATTTATAATTTATCTCGTGACGCGAGCATTAAAAAGTAGATCTTATCTCGAAAATCATTAAATAATTCTTTTATCTAAATCTCAAATAGAAATATTAAAGCAGCAGAATGTAAGGAACTCTAAACTATCAAGCTAATTCTCAAAGTTGTCAAATCTTTCCGATTTTTCCTAGAAGATCAGTGTGTTTATCAAGGTCTGAGAAAGAGAGTCGAGAACGGGACAGAGTCGAGTCGTGAGTTATCGAGTGCAAGCACATACCTCTAGAAACGACACAAACAGGCGCAGCGCGCTCCTTGTGCGTCCGTTAACAGTGATTTCTTTCATTTCGTCGCGCCACTCATAGTCATCTGGGAAAGAGAAAACCCCTTAAAACAAACCCCATGTTCTCGGACTGTATTTTTCTTCTTATAGAAAAAGACTTGACAGAGAGAAAGTAAAGTCGACAATTTTGTCTTGTAGCCTCTACAGGCTGTTGAAATGCGTTAATAGATTAAGCGAAGACTCTTGAAGAAACGCATGGAAACGCGCCTTTGCTCTTGCACTTTTTTTCTGAACTATTATGATGTTATCTGATTGTAAATGCTAATTGTGTTAGAATCGATGGAAATCTATTGTAAAAAAAACTATGCTTATAACTAAAATTTTTGTACGGTTATAAATCACTTCACAAGAGAAGATCATTTTAAGTACACAAAACTTTACAATATAATAATCAATTTTTTATGATTTTTATAACATTTTTGTCGGTACTATTGTAAAATTTCCAATAATGAGAACATATCTGTGTAAAGTAATAATTTAATAAAATATTGTCCAGCATTTGCTGCAGAAAATCAAATAGAGAAATTATTGAAAAAATTCTGCTTGCAACTAGAATTTGTTTTTTTAAATAACTTTGTAAAAGAGAAGATTTTAAGTATAAAATTTCAAGTACATAAAATTTTACAATATAATACAACAATCAATTTTGAATGATTTTTATAACATTTTTATCAGAGCTGCTGCAACATCTCCAATAATAAGAACACACTTGTGTAAAATAATAATGCAACACGAAATGTCCAACATTTATTGCAGAAAATCAAAACATCCTTCGCGAGCGACTCGCGGAGGCGATAATAGCGGAGAATAAACAATCTCACAACGATAACATTCGTCCGTAGAGAGCAGACCGGATCATTCTCGGCCTAAGGACAGATTAAGTCATATCGCGAGAGCGCGATGACGATGAGAAGATCGTTATCGGGTTCGCGTGCGTACGCGAGCACTCGTATTCCGAACTGATGCACGGCACGGCTCGGTTCGGTTCGGTTGTACGTCGGTTATCGCGTAATGCGTATCGGATGCGTTTAACGCGTCACGCGTCACGCGCGGTTTCGCGACGTACGCGCGATGTTAAGCTTTTATCGCGCGCGCGCTCGTATAAAAAGGAACTCGCGCGATAAGGAGCGAGACCAACGCTGATTCTGCGAAAATCGATCTCGCGCGATTCGCGAGTCGTCGCCGAGCGGCGGCGGCGGCGGCGGCGGCGGCGTGTGTGACTTTCCGATAGAAACGCGCGTATCTGACGGAGGGATTCGACGTGTCACTCGACTGTCACCGCGGCATTTTCGGAGCGAGAGCGTTTTCCTGCCATCATTCGAATATTACTGATCATTAATATGGAAATGTTTTACGTGGCGAGCGCGGTTTATTCTGCAAGAATAAATTCAAATCTGCCATATAAATATTCATCCCTCCATGTCGAATATTACGTTATTTTTATTTATGTATTTTATCAAATATTTTATATATTGAAATTTTTACCGATACGCGCGCGCGAGTATATTGAATAAAGTATTTGTTTATTGCGGCAAACTTTCACGTATGGCGAATAGAACACGCGCTAAAACGCGCAATATGGACTGATAAAAATATTACGGTCTCTCCCTCCGGGACCTATAGGATTAACACGGTATCATGTTCGACGCACCAAAAGTGACGTGTCGCGCGCGGAGAGAAAGATAAAGGCCCACCTCCTGTCGCGCGTTCGCATGTTAACGTAAATTATATGGCACTCCCTGAATTAGTACACCTTTCGCCTTTAACGCGACCATCTTCGCCGTCTCCTCTCTCTCTGTCATCCCCGCATCCTACCCCGCAATCGCCAGCTGTCATCTGACTTCCGTCCCCGCGAGTGGAGCGTTCTTCGTTACTATTATTACGAGGATGCTCGCGGTGCCGAGATTGAGGGAGCGAAAAAGCTGTCGTCCCCTTATCTTCCACAATGGTACGAGATCTTTTAAGAACGATAATTATCACACAATAATCTAAATCGTGTTTAAATAGCTCATTTCAGTCCTTCAAGTGTATTAGATACACGCTATCATCAGCCCATATTCAATCAATTATTGATAAAAATGATTAGAAAAAGTAGAATAATTAGTTAATGAAGAAAAATTAATTAATAATTAATTAACAAAACGCAAAATGTTATAAATCGTAAATGTTTCTCGCTATTCAAGGTTCCAGATATATAACTTTGAATTTTTAATTGAATTCTCGTAAAATTTCTTAAATTATTTTTTCGAAGAATTACGAATTCTTTCTATTGCAACCTAAGCACGTTGGGGGCAAAAGGAAATGAGAGATCGGCCGTGTCCGCTGAGGTTGCTTTTTGAATCCGACGCGAATTGAAAGGCGACCGCGGCGCGGCACGGGCGTGTCTGTTTCGCGAGTTGACTCGTGCAATTGCGCACGAATTTGCCGATCAGAATAACAGTCATTAATGCTCTCTTTTTCTCGCGCGCGCGACGAATATTTGCTGCGATCGAGACATTTTTACAACGCGCTATAAATACACCGCAAAGGAGTGAAATGTATCTGACAAATTCCTTCTGTTTGTTATGAAAAATATCAGGTCGCGAGATAAGAATGATTCGATCGGTAGATCAACCGATTTCTCGGTGCAAAAGATGAACAAAGAGAATTATCTCATCGGCTTACACATCTTTGTTCGAGATACAAACGTATAATTAAGAAAAAATAAAAGCTTAAAAATAATTTCAATTTTAAGAATAAATACCGTGATATGCAACTGGTGCTCAATAATATAACACTCTAGAACATATACGTGTTAGCGAAAATATTTAAGTGTATTCTTTATCGCTATCAAATCAGCCGTCCGTACTTTAAGATATACAGTTTAATCACTGATAGCGCGAAAGTAACTCGATAATGATAGAATTCCCGATACTTTAACAGACAGATGATACGAAGAGTTTTATCTCGATTAACATACTTTATTTTTAAAAAATTTTTCATTGAAATAATCAAATCCCGAGAATATGTATCACGCTAGATTGCGCAGTTGTCTTATAAAAGCCGAGCAATAAGTACAACTATTATCATTCTTAGTTTAATTGCAAGTCATGCTCCAGAGCGGCGAGA
The DNA here is from genome assembly GCF_016802725.1 of Solenopsis invicta. Lineage (NCBI taxonomy): Eukaryota > Metazoa > Arthropoda > Insecta > Hymenoptera > Formicidae > Solenopsis > Solenopsis invicta. The sequence goes on from NC_052675.1 coordinate 18,045,879, forward strand.
AACAAAACAATATTTTTTTATATTTAAATTTAGATTCACAACTAGAATTATATATTTTTTTATTTTTATTATTTCTGATGAAATTTAACTGCCCCTACAAAAATTCGACTTATATAATCAAGATTATACAAAGTTTTCTACGCGTGTTTTAAAATTCATAATGGTTTGAAAGTGGCTGCATAACTTAAGAGCTCCGATTCCAAAGCGTAGTAAAAAAAAAGGAATGCAGTGAATCATTCAAGATTGCCACCAGAAGCCATCCAAGTATCGTTTCAGGAAACTGCATTCTTTTGTTTCTTGATTTCCACGCCGACAAAACGTTGGCAAGGCATCCGTACAAAAGGAGTCGAGACCAGAAATCCCTCCGGTCAGTTCCGGAAACCGAAAGTGCGGTTATTTAAACCACTGAAAACTCCGTAGTGCGAAGAAAAGATCAACTTTGCAAGAACAATGTCTTAAAGTGGAGCAGTTCGTTTTAGGAGAATGCGTCAACTTGTGCTTCTTTCAAGAAATCGATGATGTTACTTTTGTTAGATTTTCCGCGAACATTGAACATTGTCGTACTCTCTCATAATAATAGAAAGACAACTGATATAAGTATAATAAATAAATTTTTTTTTCAATTATTTTATAATACAAATATAAATTTAACTTTAAAAATAGCTGCGTTATATAAAAATAACATATATATTAAGAATGTTGAAAATTATAAAAATTTGATAAATAATATTGAAAACGATTAGAACTTTAACATCTTACAAAATTTTAGGAAAGTTTATTCTTTCATAAGCCACTGAATCACACATAATTCGTACCTATATTTTACAAGCTTTACGCATCCAGAAATTTGCCGTAATATATTTTTTCTTCCCAAATTTTACGTATTATTAAATTATTTAGTAGAGGCACAATGGACTGCGTGCCACAGGCGGATCTTCAGCTATGAGGATCGCCCCCTCAGTTTCATTATTATTATTATTAAATTATTTAGTAATTATTTAATACATAGGAAAAAAATAAAGAAAGAGCGAATTACCTCGCTAATTATATATTTTGTTATAGAAAAACTCGCATTCTATTAAGCATATTCAATAAAAAATGTTACAAGCGCCGCGTGGGAAAATAATAATGCGATTAAATAAAAGTCCCGGACGGCCTTGATCGGTTACGCTTGTTGATGCGCGGCCAATTTCTGGTTTGACAAGTCCGACTACTGCCGAGACGAAACGCGAGACTCGTTGCAACCACGAAAATACGGCCCGCAACACGCGAACGCGCGTTCGAGATGCTATAGCAGCGCATTGCTCTAATTGTAAGAGAATGAAATTAAGAGATCGTAAACTATGTTTTCCCATTGACAAAACCTTTCTTCGTTCGTTCGACAAAAATTAAAACTATAAAATTGAAAATTAAATGAGCCAAGAAAAAATGGAGACCTAATAATTTCGTTTAACACAAGAGTTAACAATTAAATTAAACAAAAAAAAGCTCGTAGATAATAATTCTATCCCTTAGAACGCAAAATGCGCTAATCCGAGTGGATTGGCCATATGGATTTATAGATTCTCGAATGGAGAACATACAGCTGTGCCTACAGATGGTGACCACACGACTGCGTATCAAGTAAGGAGATATACCAAAATGGTATTTGAAATCGTAAAATCGGTGAAATAAATGGAAAGAATAGAATTAGCACAATTGTTTCGATTCACTTCTTAACCCATAGAATTCTGGAGTACACGTGATGAACATAGACATTCAATTGTACTTGCAATGCAGTAAAATCTCATATTTCGAAAAGATGAAAGAAAAATGTGTACACATATGTTGACAGCATGCAATTCTGTTGCATATGAACAAAAAATTTACAACGCTCACATGCGGAAACAATATCATAATTCTTAATTCTGAAACATTTAATAATTAAAATCGCTGAAACAAATGGAAAGAATAGAACTGGCACGATTGTTCCGATTCACTTCTTAATCCATAGAATCGTGAAGCACACGTGATGAACATAAACATTTAATTGTATTTGTAATGCAGTAAAATCCCATATTTCAAAAAGAGAAAAAAAAAATGTGTACACATATGTTGACAGTATGCAATTCTTTCTTTAAAAATAAAGTTATTGACAAGTATGAGTATCGATAACTCGGAAAATTGACGAAATAAAAAGTTAAACTTAAAGCTTTTAGGAAAAATTATAAATATATCGTTTGTATTTTTGTTTGATAACATACACATAATAAAAATAAATACAAATTTTTACTTTTACTGTGTGCGTTATCGAAGACAAATCTTCACATAACATGTTTTTTCTCTTATCTTTTTTATTAATCGCCCTTGCTATTTATCACGTCGATAAGTTATATAAAATTTAAAACTCTCATTAAATTGCAAATGTTCGCTAACTATTTCTGAATAAATACAGAGTCAAATGATCATTCCGTGATTTTGTTCCGCACCTTACTTCGCCACGACGGAGGATTGTCTTTGCGTTCACACGAATCCAAGCAAGTATTTATTACAATTCAGCGGAACGGCGATGGGTCCGGTGAACATTATAGCGGGTATGGTCGCTTCTTCACCGCCCCCGAGCAAAAGTGCCCCTAATACCCGCCCGTGCGCAATACGCCCGCGGGTATTTCCCATGGTTTTGGCGTAGCGAGAACATTCTTTCGGGAGGACAGGAGCGTTGCACCTTGGGTCCGCTCGCATCCGGCAAAGACAGAAGAGACGCCAAGGATAGCGAAGAACACGACGAGCGGAAAGGGAGCGGAAAGGGCGAGGATGGTCAGAAACGAGGGGGCGGTAAAAAGTACAAAAATTCAGAGGTCGAATCTCCCGGAGATCAACGCCGGTAAACGGCCTCCGTCTCGGGGAAAGACTCCTGCGGTGGTCAGTAAGTCCCATAAACTCGCGATTCCTGGTCGCCCGCGGCATCTCCGCACGCATACATGCGAACGCTCACTCGCACGTTCGAGAGTGCTACCACTGGTGGGTGGGCAGAGCGGCTATAAGGCACGACGAAAGAGAGACGAATGTAGAGAGGAAAGCCATAGGGTCAGCGGAGTGGAGATTGTGGAGGGAGAAGGAGCGAGGGAACAGAGGCGCAAGGAGAAAGAGAAAGAACAAGCGAGTGGTACAGAGAAACTGTGAGCTAAACTCTCAGCCTGCTGGCGCCGTTCTGTCGGCCCCCGCTGACTCCCGCCGCCAACAATGCGTGCACTTCTCCTCCTCTTTCTCCTCTTCTCTGTGGCCATCGCCACCACCGACGCCAACGCGTTGCGTCGTCTAACATCTCGGTGGTTACCAATACTAGTGGACGGCGACATCGCCACGATCAGCGGCGCCAACATCGGACACCAACGTCGCATCGAGAATCATTGAGTTATCAAGAATCAATAGGAATCATTTAGACTCGTTAAAACCATTATAACCGTCTTAACGTCGTTAGAAATCAAACGCAAGAGGCATCGGACTATCAGTCATTTACTATTATTATCATCCATTTAGAGTAACCTAGAACCTACGTCTAGAGAACCTACTACTAAAAAGACATTTATTATTATTGTCATAAACTGCGACGCACCTAGTATCAGAGTGGAGTGACATATACTACTATCACTGGCGCCAACGCCAACGCCGAACGCCAACGCCGTGCCGTTCTCTGTCACGGGATCTTTTCCGGCGCGATGGATCCCCCACCATCGTGGCATTCTCATATGCCGCGTTTCGAGTCGACAAAGCTTGTGGATGAGAGGGAGGCCGTATCCGCGGCGACGTCAGGTCGCCGGTGTTGCTGATAGTGGTAGTACTAGTACAGGCGGTAGTAGTTCAGTAGTACTACTAGTGTTGCTGGTGCTGATAGCGACAGTGTGGTGATGGTGATGGTGGTGGTGGTGGTGGTGATGGTGGTGGTAGTGGTGACGGAGTGGTAGTGGTAATGGCAGTAGTGGTGGTGGTAGCGCGACGACGTTACTAGTGGCGGCGGTAAAGCTGGTGATGGTGGTGGTGGAATGGAGCACGGACCAACCGAGCCTCCCTCGCACACGTAAGAGCGTGAAACGGAGTCGAGAGTACACGAGGCGAGCCAGTTCGCTGTCGACTGCATTCGGAGCAGGACGTGTGTCGTCCTACGTTCGAGTTCATTGCCTGAGCACTGACTCGCGAGAGAACTTCTCTGAACATCGCATTCGTTTCGGTGAAACGGAGTTTTTGGGATTACCAGGACCAAACCCAAGTTTGTTTTTACACGTGCCCGAGATTTGTGGATCTGTACGAGGGAAAAAGAAAAAGTGTATTTGTGCGTGAGGGTGCGTGAATCGGGGAAGGAAGTAACCGGTGAAGTGCCGGTGGTCCTTGAGAGGAAAATGACCGACCACGTGGTGGAAAGTACGTTCGAGCTTTCAGCTTTCATGAAAGGTGAATTTTAGATCGCAGTCCGTGGCGCGCGCTAACGGACTTAAACGTAGGGATGACACGAGATCGAAGCCAATGCGATCACTTTGATGAGTATTTCAACTCCAGTTTTCTAACTTTCTTATATCTTTAACGCGCTGAGGCTATGACATAGTAATTGACGTAATTAATTAAAGAGTAGAAAAATTTGATAACTTGAAAAAAGTAATTTGCGTTAATAATCATCTGTTTATCTATTTACTGCAAACTGTGAATAGCAGGTCTAAAAGCGAAGCACTATTCTACATCTGAAATACATCCAACCCACTTCACAGTCTGAGACAATAATAATTTTCCCACTTATACGTTCTAGATTTGATGCTTTAAAAGCCTTCGCTTTCGTACATTCTCGTGTCATCGCTCTAAATGCTTCAAGCGCTTCCAACTAGAAAATAAGGCTCGAAATTATGGAAAGACTGTAATCACTGTACAATTTATATCTCTGACCATCGTGCTCCAGATTGGTTTTGGCGATCGTCGATATGTACTGATTTGACATCTCAATGCGCGATAAAATCCGCTAAAGCAGTATTCTGCCGAATAATACCAATATGCCCCTAATGCATCGTAAATCATCGTGTCGATCGTCCGAATGCGGGCCGATCGATACGTTTCCCTTGGTGGGGACTGATAATTATCGTTATGAGCGGTGCCAACGCCGCGGAATGGAGAGATCGCGACTGGTGGATCGGGGCGGAGGGGTGGGAGGACCAAAGGGGAATTTCACCCTCTAGGCGATGATCGGAATGAACTTGTATACCGACATAAGGATCAGGCGAGCGGATACCCGCGCTAATGAACAAATATACGAGATGGAAAAGTACACAAACGCGGGGAAGATTATCCTTATTAGCTGCGCTCGTTGCATTTTCCCGTTTGCATTCTATTACTCTCGAAGCAGAGCAGAACAGATGCGACACTTGAATGCTAAATACCTTTGGCATTCATTCATTTCGGACATCTTTAACGGTGAATATCTTGACCTGACTCGAATTAAAAAAAATAAAAGAACTGGTCAAAGCTTAGGCGATTCTAAAGAATTTGATCAAAGTCGCAACGAAAAGGTTCTCACGAAATTATCGTTAAATGAAAACGATTTACATCAAATTATTGTGTCTGCGATAATGTAGTCTTTTCTTCTTTTCATCTCAGAAGCGTCGGCATCAAATTCATTAATTTTATTCATAACTGGTATTCCTGTTTACACGTAGATGCCGATGATATCATTTTTACTAGTCAACAAAAGCAGAATAACGATCTCAATCGAGAGAGAAAAAGAGAATGGAAACACGAGAGTGCAAGGCAGAAAACTGCAGTAGCGACGGCGACGGCGACTGTGGCTGCGACGGCGCCAGCGTGGGTCGTTACATACACGCACTGCTACAGATACGATTCCGGGTAACAGACGATCCCCTTTGACCGAGCTTGAAATCGGTGTTGAGCATCTACGCGTAAACAACGAACAGCGGAATCAACGCGATTCGCCGATTTAGCCTAACGCGCCGGCGGAAGATCGAAACTTGATATATATTTATACATATGTATATGTCGATCTAACAGTCGACGTGAAACGTCGAAAATGGAATGGCGTTTCATCGCCAGAATTTAACGATCGAAGACGATTATGTACTCTAGGGAGGTTTAGGCAAGTTACGAGTAGTTTATGATGTTTGGTATCATAGATAGCATTCTCGAAAAACGATAAGAGAAGTATGAAATCTTTGGGTGATAACAGAGAATGAAAAACTATCTAACCATTAAAAAAAAGCGACAGCTCATTGAACGTTTAATTTTTATGTTATACTTGTGAAGAATTAATTTTTAAAGCACCATGGATATTCCGTGTCCGAGCGATTTCTATACAAGGAAGTTTCTTGAAATCTCAACGGTAATTAAATTAGGCTACATTTTATTTTTTCCAAAATGAAGTAGACATCTGTTTAAGAATTTTTAAATATGATTACAAATTAAAAAAAAAAATTTTTAACCACGCTTTAAATACATGAAAAAAATAGACGGAATCGAGGGACCTGATGATACGAAGAAGGTCCCTTCATCGTAAAGTACCTGAAGTGTTAATTAGAATTTTGATCAGAATTATATATTGCTTGTTATATTACGAACTTTTTAAATTTATTAACATTACTTGGATCAAATTTATTATTAAAGTTTTCGCGATAGAGAATCAAATATATTATTTATCATTCCTACAACACAAGAATATTATTGTATGAAAATTGCCAACAATATTATTAGGGCTTTCTCAACGGAGAATATAAACGCGCTGAAGAATTAGTCCTTGTGTTGTGTTTCTTGGTTTCTTGTTTTGCTATTCACCGTGACGGACGGATTTCCGCATAGAAGAATGTTCGATCGTGTTCTACTTTCCACCTTTCGCGAGTTGAAAAAACAGATCGAAAAATCGTGTCGATAAACTGTTGCACTGCTGATCTCAATACGATTAATTGTACGTAGTTAACATCAATGCTCGCCGCTTAATCGTGACGTACTCGAATCCAATATTCGTCGCTAGTATTAAATGCATCGATCGCGATAACGCCGCGCGTGCATTTCGTGGGCAGTTGCGTAGGTCGTGAAAAAGAAAAGAAAAGAAAAAAGATAAATGAAAGACTAGATTGCGCGCGTGCCGTTCGATGTTTTCTCGCGCAAATCTACACCCTTGTTGGCATCAATAACGAGACGTAAAGTTAATTGAGATAACTGAAGTGCTATTAGCATAATACCGTGATATTATTCATCGATAAAATCAGTAGTCGGTGTTTTCCAATGATTTCATTACGGTTGGATGGTTAATACAATAATTAATAAGTGATCGATACAAGTGATAAAGTATATCAGGATATTTGCGAATAAATACATTTGTTTAAACACTCTGGATAAAATTTTATTATTTCGCTCGATATATTGTTTTTTTATTTACTTGAGTTTGATTTACCTTTATTACCTTCCATTATTTTCCAATATTCCAATTATCAAATTGGATTATCAAAAATATATTGCATAATAGAGATAATGCTTTATACCGATAGAAACATTACTGACCGTTTACAACCAACATCGCGTTTATTACAGACGGTAGCTCCGTAAATACCATATTTATTGATCTCGGGGAGCAATCATCAATCTTATCGTCGCATCACAGCTTCATTCCGCTATCATAAACGGTCGGACACGAAAGCGTGCAGAAAACGAGCGTTTTAATTAAATCGTGTCTGCCTTCCTCGCGATAACTATAATCGAGATAGCACCTATCGCCTGTTGCTACTTAAGTTCTACGCGCTCATTTACATATCTCATCTCCTCGGCCGACTACTTTTACTCTCAAACCTGCTGCCGCCGCCGGCAGCAAGCGTTTGCTGCTGCGTTACGCCTGATTTCGACTGCAGCGAGGCGCAGCGAAGAAATGACTTCTCGCAAGTTTTACGGGGTCAAGAAAAAGAGAGGAGCGAGAGCACGTTCCATTCGTTCGTTTATCATCGCATGCATATTGGTTACGCGCGGACGCGCGTACTTTTTATGCGTCGCATTCTGATTTTCACGATGTTGTTGCGACATATTTATTTTTCGCGTGATATCATCAAGCCACGAACGACTTTACCCGAAAGTTTATCCATTAACACAAGAAATTTATTAAAACAGGATACATTAATAATGCACGCATAATGGAAGATAGACGCCCGAAGCAAGTGACATAGAAATTTTAATGGTACACTGAAAAGAGTCTAGTAATAATAATCAAATCTAGTTGATAATCTGAGCCTTGGTGAAATAGTTTCAATATTTTTTAGTTAATATAACCAAATATTTGATAATCGTTTACTAAAACTAGATTATTATTACTACAAAAGAATTTGGCAATAGCTACCAAATGTTGAGTGAAATAATGCCAATTAAGCATTTAATTGATATGACGAATAATTTTACCTTTATGAATATTTAGCAACTATTATCAAATTTAATATTTACAAAATATTTAGAAAAATAAATTTATTTTTAGTTATATTACCCAAATATTTAATTATTTAATTTTCATTAATTTAGTTTGTTCAACGTTTGGCAGCTATTAACAAACTCTTTTTTTCAGTGTCGGTTTTTTGGATTTTCTCTGCGAGAAAATTGATTGCACCGCATTAAGATAAGAAAATTGATTCACTCACCTATCCGATGCGCAACGAGCGGAGTTAGTCAGCCACGAAGCTGCGGTGATACTGTAACATACAAATATAAGACTTAAAAATTAAAATTACGCTCCAAATAATCGATCTTTCAAAAGTTAATTCTTGTACGCACGTTCATCTTTCAAAATTGAACTTTCAATTAGATATTTAATAATAACCGAAAAATATCTTCACAAAATTCGATTTGTACAAAATTTTATATTAATTTTCTTTCTTTAAGTATTTTTTAAAAATTTATTTAGATGAAATCGGATAAAAGACTATTAATTTTATATAAATAAAAAGTTATATTTACCCCAAAGTTGCTCCGCTGAGGCCCGATGCCTCTCCCAGGCCTCCTCCTCTTCCTCTCAGATCCAGATTGTCAAGTCTCCTTCCGTTGCACTCATAAAACACTCGCGAATAATATATTAACGCCCGTGGACTAATTAAATCCATTAGTCCAGTTATTTTAAACGACACTCCCGAAACAAACGCGACGCGACGAACCGGCTGCGGTTCGTTTATTTTATAATAATTCGGCGACGATGGACGTTGCCTTCCTCTTGTCGATTTTCACACCAAGGAGTATCTGTAATATATCATTTAGATTGGTTAGATAGACGTACACCTTGTATATGTTGCAAATATTAGTTGCAAGGTTGCCTCGTAGACCTTTTCGTCGGCCGAAAAAAATTTAATAATAGCTACCAAATATTAATTGAAAAAAATACCAATTAATCGTTTAATTAATATGACCAGGAACAATTTTACTTTTCTGAATGTTTAACAAGTATATTATCAAATTTAGTAACATTTACAATATATTCAGAAAAGTAAAATTACTTTTAGTTATATTAACCAAATATTTAATTCGTATTATTTCACTCAACATTTGGTGGCTATTACCAAACTTGTTTTCCAGCGTAAACTCTTTTTTTTTCAGTGTACAGGACAGTGTATATGCGATACACTCGGGACATTTCACTTTTAGATATCTGAGAAAGCTTTGATCTTACTCTTGGCAAAGATTTGATTAAGCGCCAATTCTTTTCGCCGCTTCTCTCACGCTTCTTTACGCTGGACGGCTAAGCCTTAAATTAAAATTCTATTGAAGTAAACATCGTACGCGGCGGTACTGTATTACACAGTTAAATAGCATTGTACGAAGTGTCTATAGATCGGTCAACATCGTTCCGACACTCTGTAGATGCCTCGGGCAACGGCACAATACTCAATACAAATTTCGCTGAGGGTTTATTGCGCCGGCTTTGACCTCGCCTCGAGAGTGTAATCGATACCCTATCGAGTGAGTCCCGTCACAAATACAAAGGATGTCACGAGGCGAAGGGATTCCCCATCGCCACCCACTTATGCATTACAGTGCCTGCACCTGCTACCTGCTACCTGCGACGACACTAACTTCGATAATAGGCACTATCTTTCGCGGAAAGAAAAGATAAAGCCTTTTAACCCGCGTTCTTTTACGAAAACAAAGTGGTAGCTAAAGAAATCTTTAGTTGCCACATAAATTTACATAACATGCAATTATTAAAAACTCAAAAGCGAGTTTCTTAGTTTTGACTTATAAGCAGTGAAAAATAAAAAATTATTTTCCAAGAAATTTATCTTAAAAAAAATTGACATAAATATCTACGTAGTATAATTTTGAAACCATCCAATGTATGTACATAATCGATGATATGCGAGAGTGCATTGCAATGTACGCGACAGCGAGCCACTTGTTCTCGATTGTCGAGCGGTTGACGTGATTAAAATAAGCGGTACCCGGATCTCATTCGCGCTAGAAATAATCGTCGACGGAAATACCTCATTACAGGTAAAAACAAAAGATAATCGGGGGGGATGCTGTGAAGAAAAAAAAGAACGATCGTCTTTGGAGCCTTTTCACACTTACGAATCGATATACATACATTGACACGAGGCTTACGTAATATCACGACACGTGTGCGCATCTATTCGTATATTTTAATTCGTGATTTTATGTTGGTTTAAGCGCACATGAGTAAATACGAGCGATTCGCGCGGACTCGTGGCACGTGGCACATTTACACGTGCTCATTGCACGAATGATGTGCGCCACAGCGCACGCGTGTAATCCGAGAAAGATAAACATTTGATGGTTAAAATTCGTCAAAAATCTTACAGCTACTCCTCTAAAAACATACGTACATATTTTAACGAGCACATTGAAGATTCAAAGAAAAATAACGATAATTTTAAGATAAAATATGTTTTCGGAACATTCGTAAATTATGTTAATTAAAATTAAATTTTATTTATTGGAGGAAACTTTAATTTCTTAAATCAAATTTGCGACGAAGAAAAAAATCTTTTTAAACATTAATAAATAATGTCTTTATTTAATTTCAATTTATAATATCAATCTGAAAGTTTATATGTGGCAGATAATATATAAACTTAATGAGTAAGAAATTAAATATAAATTTAAATCTCAGTAAATATTTGCTACAAATGAGGAGCATGATAAGCAATTTAAAAGCTATTTTGTCGTACAAAACGTAAGACCGACACAGAATGACATCAGAAAAATTCATTCAGATTGGAGAAGTTAAAAAGTGCAGTTCTTTTTTTAACGATTTCTTGAAATTCACATTCCTCTTTCTTTATTAATTCTGGGCAAACGTATTTTTACTTCGTAGACATACTAAATCTATTTTGTTCAGCCCCACTTTTCTACTATTCTAGATTTTCAGAAAACCTAGAAACAATTCAAAGTTACTTTTTCAATATCTATTCTGCATTATTAAATAACTATTTAACTTGAACTTTAAAATCATTATTTAATAAAAATTGAAATTTGTTCGAGAAAATTTAAGAGTAAAATTTCGCCTAGGTAAGAAAAACATCCAGCGTGTCTACGGAAAGTTAAAATAATATTTTCTCTTTTTTTTTTAGAAATTTGATAAAACTTATTAATTAAATATATGTAATTATTTCCTATTGCTGGTGTCTCTTTTCGTGAATTTTATAATTATACTACTATCAAAATTATTTAGCGGTCAAAACTTGAGCGTGCTCGAAAACACGATACTTCGAAGGTTCGATATCGTTGCTGCGAGTTAAGCATGCTGGCAAAGGTCAAGACATAAGGTCAATAAGACAGAGAGAGAGATTCTCGTATCACATGTCTCCGATCGATATCTTCATTTGATGTTATTAGAGCCTGTGCATTCTCTCGTCTAAAGACACCTTGCAAGACATCCGTATAATTAATCTTTTATTGATAGTAAAAATATCATCTAATTAAAAGGAAAAAATAATATCTATAGGTCAGAAACATTTCTACGAATTACAAATAATTTTATAAACGTCGTGGACTTTCGAAAAATTTATTATTTCTATATAATAGATAAATTATATAGAGAGAGGAAAAAATTAAAACAAAATTTTATTATTGAACGAGTAAAATTGAAAATCATGTATTTCGCTTCTATTCTTCTTCGTAATTATGCCGAGTACAATTTAAAATTCGATTAGGCATCGTTTATGCAAACGAGGTATCGGAACAGATCGGATTTTTTTCTTTTTACGGAAAAAAAGGAGGAAGCACGAGCAAGAAAACAATTTGACTCCTAGATCACGTGCAGGAGGATATTGGCAAAAAATAAATTACACATTCAGCACGTACCGGCATTGTGTTTGCGCGAAGCCGCTCAATGCCAATCGGCCAGAATGCGATATAATGAACGGCCATGTGACCGCGCAATGTGAAGAAAGCGGCGGAGGAGGCAAAGAAGTAGAAACAGAGAACGAGAGAGACTGGGACGGACACACGAGCGTTCTCGCGATCGAGAGCCGGCCGGTCGCGCAAATGACCGGCACAGTACATCGAATCACGCTCGCTCTCACGACCATCTGGCTAGCACTGCCTCCTCATCTCTCCCTCTCTCTTTCTCGCTCTGCTGTTCTCTTCTAGGCAATCTCCTCCGATTCCTCTCCACGAGATGATACTTGTGAATGCGCACGTCCACACTTGGGGCTTTCTCTTATCATTCACGAAAGAGCACTCGGGAATGTCGCGAGAGACGTAAGAATAATTTCACGACGAGTTAGATCGTTTAGCGCGCGATGCATTAATTTACTTTCCTTCGGCGGCAAATCTTGCGAACAAATTCGCCGAGCGAAATTTTTCTACTTTGCATAACAAAACGTCGGGCGGCGCGGCGGTATCGGGCAGCTCCGCCGTTTATATCGAATTAATTGGTTAACCGATCGCGAAGGTCAGTCGCGTCGAATACGTAGAACGCGAAGTCAGCGGCTTTACGGTTTTGCTATGACAGCGAAATTCCGTGTCTCTCACGGACATTCCGAGGATCGAAACCGCGAAAGTATTGATGCCGCCTCGTTATCCGGATCGAATCGACCGGAATACGACATACGAGCGGTTTTTGATTTATTTACGTCGAGCGAGGAAACTGCCGCGGCTGGCTGACCCTCCGGTCGCGGAAGCAGCCGCCTCTCGCGCGTATTGGCAGCGCGATAAATGCCGCGCGGCGCTCTCGCGAGAATCGAGAACGGACAGGAAACGGCGCATCCACACGGCGACGGCGGTGGCGGTGGCGGTGGCGGTGGCGGCGGCGGCAGCGTCGCGTCGGCAAGATTTATCGGCGAGACTTGTTTTTTATTTCCTCCTCCCTTCCCTCTTTTCTTCCCTCTTCCGCGCGCTCTCTGGCTCGCCGCTCGCTTCGCGGAAAGCCTCCGGCGGAAATGCGACGCGCCGCCACACGAGAGTGGAATATAATAGCGCGAGAGCGAAGGATAGCTCTCCCGGTCCGTTGCGCACTCTTTGCCTACGGTTTCTTCTTTGGGCATTACCGAAATCCGCTAACATCTGGCTTAAGGATGTTTTGGCCATACAATACGAGCTAAAAGTAAACGAAATTTAAAAACCGACGATTTCTCTAGATTTATTTCGATTTTATGTAAAAACCAAGAGTAAGCAAAAAAAAAAAAACTTTTAAAGCAATAAGTAAATTCTATTCAAATTTTATTTTACAGATACTCAAACATAATACTAAAATGTTTTGTGAAATTTTGATATTTTTGGTAATGTTTTGAGATACGACCCATGCATCCTTAATTTAAAGAGGCATGACGAATGAGCAAAAGTAAAAAAAAAATATCTACCGACACTCAAAGAAAGTTTTTCTTCGAGTAAACAAAAATTTTTTTTTTAATTAAAGAAAATTTTGCATTTCTATAAGGTTAAAGAAAAATGTCTTCGCGTTGAAGAAATTTTTTGGTTGTTCCTTTCTTTTAGAATTAATAGTTTGGTGCAACGCAATTTCTTATCATTTCTGTCAACTTTTTTTGAATTAAAAAATTATTTGTTTGAATTAAATAGATAATTTAAACAAATAATTTATTTACTTTAAAGAAGGCTAATTATTTTTTTTAATCAAATAAATTTTTATTTTTCTTCATTAAAATCAACTGATTCAGAATATCACATTAACATTAATAAACATATTTTAATATTTCTCTCCGAATGAGAAACAAATAAAGTTTCCGGTAATTAAAGACCAATCATTATGTTTTCTCATTAATACAATGAATATATTATTTTCTATTACATTTAGTCCATGCGATAAATGTTACGCGTTGTAACTATCGTGTATTAATAAATGAATTTTGCACTCACATTCCCCCGAGCGTTTATTTCTTATCGAACATGTCTCGTTATAATTCAAGTCCGTACGGCTATGTCTTTTACAGCCCAGTTACATTTGCCCTGACGCCGGTTATTTTCGCAAGCGCGACGAACAGCGCGAGCGGGGCTCGGCGTGCCGCCCCTCGGCTCCCCAACAAAAAGAAAGAGAAGAGAATAATCAGACGCTTAATTCGGTCGGCGCGCACACTTTCGCGCCCACGCTCAACGTGCCGCGGTCTTAAATCAACGCTCGGGCCTGTCGCATAATTCTCTCAATAACGCCGGCGAAGGCGACTGCGCGCGGTAAACGCGCGCCCACGAGCAGGCGACTGCGAAACGCGTTGACACGCGTCGAAACGGTAATCGCTAACGGAGACCGCTCGTTAGGCAATCGTTAAGTATCACGGTATCGAGAGTCATTAAGGCGTGCGACACGTACCCGTATCGGCCGCGGCGATCTAAGTCATCGCGCGCGGCTTCGATCGCGCGCGGACTCTCGTATTACGTCGTCATTACTTCGCGGTAACAGGTGATTATTAGCGGCCCACGGCGTCGCTCGGCGCCGCCGGATGCAATTGGCGTCGCGTAATTACGCGAACTAGTCGACACCATGCGGCCGGCGCTTTATAATTCCGCAAAAGGCGGACGGCGCTCGGCGCTCGGCGAGCTGACAGACGGCCGTCCGCGGTACGGGCAGCACGATGACGGAAATCGCTCGGCGAATGATCTACGATCGAGAGCAACCTTATTTCCCTTATTTAGCTGCGTTCATTTCACCCCGAATGAATGACGGACCACTTATCGACGTGAAAGAGAAGCGGTATCCCGGTTCAATTTCAGCGTCTCGAGATGCATATTCTCCCCAGATGCGCCTCGATGATTATCCGCTGGCTTAGCAATGCGAAACTTGTAATACGAATATTATATCCTATACGAGATACGCGTAATTCAGATACAATCTTTTACGAATAATTTCATTCGGAAATAAAATTTCAAGATTGAGATTAGCATCGATGTACGAGCATTTTATTAATTTTCCTTTGTATCGCGCTTTACGCACTCGGACAAAGATAAAATGAGTATCGATATCAATATTATTACGCTCATTGATATTGTGAAATATCACATAGCGAATATTTTAGACGCATCAATCATCTTACGCGCACGTGCTCCTTTCCTCTGTTTTCATCGAATCTTTCGTAATCCAGGCCATAGATCACGCTCGAATCTCTTATCGCTCATAGAATTCATCCGCATTAAAATTATTGCGCAAAAGAAGCGTACTGCTTCCTAAACAAAATCACTCGTACTCATTATCCGACGCAGCGACGGACGACTTGAAAAGTTGTTGCGCGGATGATTAAATTTCGGATGATTAAATTTCGGCCGCGTGCGCGAGAACCGTCTGCGTACTTTATATTTAGCCACTTCGGTTCTATACAAAGCTCTCTCGAAAGCAGTTGGAAGTTTTCCGACACGTCCCACGTGTTCTCGCCTTCGCCGTCTCTTCAATCTTCCACGTGGGATGCGCCCTTAATGCTCCCGTCTCAATCAAAAAAGAAAAAAAAAGCGAGCGCGCGCGCGCGACCCTCGTTTTCGTTTCCCTCTTCTTTTTGTGAATAAAATGAAAAGTCGTATTTATTTTCGTTCGCTTTAAAATTTCCACGGATTTTCCAAATCTGTCCAATTTATCAGATTATTGATAAATGAGTTAATGAAATTTATTAATTGGCATTTTATTTCTTGTAGACATCCCGAATCAAAATTTTAGTCCTGAATTAGACCTATTGACCTTTTACTTAGGATCTCAAAATGACAGTTATAGAAAAATTTCCCACATTAAAATTTCAAAGAGGTTTATTTCTGACCTCTTAAAACCTCTTTAAACCATCCACAAAATAGATTCAATAGGTTCAAAAGAAGACCATTTGAGAGTTTAAGGTATCAAAAGAAGTCTATTTGAGGATTTAAAGTATCAACAATAAGCGTGAAAGGTCGAACTAGGAAGTCGAAAATAGGACTAAAATTTCGACTCGAGATTTATCAAACGATTATCTTAATAAAAATCAAATAATTATCTTGTTGCAAAGAATATCACCCCATGCTTTGCACTGGTCGAGTTGACTAACAAAAAGACGCCCGCCCCGAAAAGTCGAGAGGTTCCAAGTTCGATTCCCGGCTGAGGTGTTATTTTTCGCAACAAATTCTTTACGATTTTTAGAGGGAAAGGGTTCTTACATCCAAATGCTAATTGGCATAATTTATTATTAAATTAATTTTCAATCTAATAACGTGATGTTATTAATTTTCGTTCAGCTTGGAGCTGTGTTTTATGACTGAATTTCTTAAGACACTTCAGATTTATAAAATATTGTTCTTGGTAAAAGAGTCTATAATGATTAAGGAATCATTTGGGCAGCGATATCGAGGAAATGACACGGTCGCATGTAACAATGATTTCGATAGGCAAACACAGCTGTGTGGCAGACGCAGCATCAAATAAAAAGAACTTTTCCACGAAGGATGCTTCTACGAAGCGTCACGTGGAAGAAGCGCACCCGACGCGAGGGAAGAGACCCGCCGGAAGGTCGGGCGTTACAAGCCGTTACGTTCTCTGGCGCGAGAGTTTGCACAGATGTGCCCGGCGTGTTTGAACAAATGCGAACGAGACGGCGAAGGTACGTACAATACATACATCCCGAGACATTCGCGGGCCTGTTGTAAAATGGCACGCGCGCGAGTTCCAAGTGCGCGCGTTGAGAAGCCACGCGTTGAAGAAGAAGCATCCGCAGACAGATCTCCGTCGTTCTCTAAACAGGCGGCGCGGTCGTTTCCCAGCGGGGTATCGCCTTTCAATTAACCGTCTAAAAATTGCTAGATTGACTTTAAGTGAAAATTGCTCCACGTGGCTTAATCCGTGGCACTCGAACCTCAGGCGGTCTAATTTAGTGTTTCGCAAGGGAAAAAATGGCACGTGTCCGCCTCCGTCATTCACGTTCATTCGGTCACATTTCGTTCAATTACGGCTTAAACTGCGAGTATTATTCTACTGCGTCTATTTCTGGAAGGAAAATTTGGGGAAAAAGACTACGCATCCTGTTTAAGAGGATGCCATTGAGTGGCACGCGGTGAATCGTCAGCGCGTGACCTCCTTCGTCGATTTCGTTTCTTTCCATCCGCTCGATATATTTATGAATCGACCGATGATCGAGCATGTGTCTTGACCGGCGCCTACTGATGACCCCCGAGTGACCTAAAACTCTTTCCGACACCGTCGCGATAATTTCCTTTCCACGCACTCGCGACCTTTCGCTTTTTATTACGCGTGTGATAAGATACGCGGTGATGAAAACCTCTTTTTGTCGCATAAATTTAGCGGGACACTCGCTGCTTTAATTGGTGTCGTTTTTACGCAATATCGTCTTCGAAAATATTTACGATTTTCGCTCGATTCCGCATCGTTTATAGCAAAAGACTTTTGATAAATAATATGATATTACATTTCTACTTGAATGGTTCTACTTGAATGGCTGCGTTTAAAATCCAATAGCAAACGCGCAATTTGGGAGAACCTGTATATAAAATTCACCTAGGAAATTATTATTGAGCACCGAAAACCGGTTTCGATCGGTACGACCAATTTCTTAATTGAAATGTGTCGATCCATTTCGTGGCAGAATATCGATTATATCGATTGATAAATAAATTGCAGAAATCGATTAGCCGATACCAAAAACTCAGTATGGGTGCATCGGTAATAATCGAGCTCGAGTACTAAGAGGGAGGGGGGGGGAGGAGGAGGGGAGGAAAGAGACTTCTCCGTTCGTTAAACAATAATAACGATCGTGGCCAATGGCGGTAGCAGATGGCCGTTATCGAGAGTACGGCCTTGTTATCGGTACGATAACGCTTCTAAACTAACACGCGACGAGCAGAGATGCCAGGTGGTCTGTAATGTTATCTCACTCGCGCGTACAGTTTCGCTTCGTTTGCTCGCACACTCATTCTATTATAATTCATCCTCCTTTCTATCCAATTTGTTTGACGACGAAAGGAAGAGGAGCGGCGGGAGGCCGCTAAGATGTTTCGGCATCGAACAGACTGGAATCTCGTTCCAATTACTCCAACTTTAACCCGTGACCTGTCGCGGGTCGCGCGAAGTCAACGTTGTATGTACGTTGGCCGAGCGCTTGAGACGAAACGGCGCGGCGGGCAGGAAATCTATGTTTGGCTCCAATCGGCGGGCACTTACCGCACTCTCCGAGGAGGAGGAATTCTGTGCCTTTTCGGCTGTGAGATCCCTTCGGGGTTGGACGGTTTCCAAGATACGCGAAAGGTTTTCGGGAAAGCGTCGCGCCGAGGTCAGCGTAATCGCCAACCAGAAAGGAAAGATGATCCGGTTGCGATTCTCGTCGCCCATTCGCGTTACGATCGCGATGACTCCTCTCTCTCTCTCTCTCTCTCTCTCTCTCTCTCTTTCTTTCTTTCTCTCTCGGAAAGGCAATAAAAGGAGAGCAACGAGCAGACGAGATTGGCGCCAGCGCCATGTGGCGGCCGTGCTTTGCTCTTCCCGGCTTGTATCTCTCGAGAGGAGAGGACACGAGAAAAAGAAGGGGAGCGGCGGAGAGGAAAAGGGAGAGAAATGGCGTTTATTAATACCGCAGGATCAAAATTCAGCATACGCCATTCGACCCTTAGATTTCTAGTCGGAGAATTTCAAACAATTTACTATTATTTTCCAATTACATTTTAAATGTTACATAATCAAGTAAAAAATTTTCCCAATTTAATTTTCACATTTTCATTTACAAATTATTCTAATTAAAATTGGAGCATCATAGTAACTGGAGAAGCTAAGAAACGTAGTTAATAAAATAACAAGTCTTCTCAAGATCGGTCGACTTCGATTTCAAGTAAATAAAATCGACGCCAGACGCCTCTTAAGGATGTTAACTGATGCCGATTCACAGTAATCGCATTCGGGAGAAGAGACCGATAGTAGTAGGAGAAAGATCACCGCGAGAACGAGACGGAGAGAGAAAGAGCGAGATGAAAGAATCGCGCCGGCTGTGGCGCCGGCGGTCCGCGATCGAGAAATCCGATGCATCTGCAATGCTCAAGTCGCGCTCGATCAGTTGCCGCGTCAGTGATCGTCGCTATGAATTATTGCTTCGATCGATGATCGTCGAATGAAATCGATCGTTCGTTTTCACTGCCAGACAGTATATACCCGCGCATAGATTTGCCGAATAATTTACGTAATCAGGGGGGAAGAATGTCACGAGATCGCTCGTTGCTCGTGCGGCTCGCGGAATTTTACGTGTCTCGCGATCGAGAAATGTGAGAAAGGTCATGAAATCGCGATCTCCGCTCTATCGCCGGATAAAATTACGCATCGTCGTGTTTGCATACGCGTTTGTTACACAAACAAGACGGTTACGTCAGCTGGTTTGATAATTCGCACGTTGTATACAGTTCGCGATTCTTGACTCGTACACGTCGCCTTGCAAAATATGTATTGCTTCAACTTTCCCGAGAATATTAAAAAAAAAAAAAATATATATATATACACCATTGTCATTCCAAAAAAATAAAAACTTTTAATATATCTAAAATTTTTAAAATATAAGACAAGAAAATGATTAAGTGTGGAATCGTTATGGCCTCTAGAATGCATCGGATGCTGTAAACAGATGAAATGTTCGCGTAAGTCGAGCGATGACAAGCATCTTCGCCGACGATACTAAAATCAGCGAAATTAGTCTCCGCCTTGGAATCCGAGTCGGCTCGGGTCTGCGAAGCGGACGGGAGGAGAGGAGCAAGGACGGCGCGAGTATATTATAATCCTCTCTCGCTCTCGGGTCGGGTCCCTGTGCGCGCCAGATGGTACCAGCTGGATGACGCATCAAAGCAGAAAACCTCCCGCGTGTCCGAAGCGCGGTTCCGCCCACGGAATCGCGAGGGAAACACGTGCGCCTCCGCCTCCGTCGCCGTCGCCGTCGCCGTCGCCGCGTCCGTCCTCCGTCACATTGCGAATGCAATCTCGTAACGCGAGAATTCGGTAGAATCTCGTAACGCGCCCACGTTCCCGTTATTTACCTACGTGACATCCGCACGTGGTTACTGGCGCCACATTAAATTTCAATGGCGAATTCCTCGAGCGGATTTGTCTTACATTAATCATAATCTGATTGATTAGATCGGAAAACGACGCAGCTTCTGCGTAATAGAGATGAAGTGGGTACAAATCGAAATTTTATAAGAAAGGGGGGGGAGGTTTCGTGTTACAATGTGCCTTCTACATATAGTATTAAACACACAATGACATGCGCATAATAATCCAGGGGGGCTGATAGAAAAATTCCGATTATATTTCTAAATTCGATATGCAAAAAGAAAGATTAAATTGTATAGCTTAAATAATAATTTTTTTATTTCTGTATTATATACGAACTATTAATTAAACAAAAAGAAAACGGTTTTGCTGAAGCATCTAAAAATTTAGCTTGTCTGAAAATAATTTTGTTAGGTCATCAAAATAATTACGTGGATGCTTAAACTAGTTAGTAAAATGTCCGAACTTTTCGCAGCATCTCTGCTCATCATGCTTAAACATCCGTCATAATTATTTTCAGATCTACACACTGAGGAAAAAGTTACCAAATTTTAATAAATATTTATTCGATTAATGCTAATAAAATATTTGCTAAATATAAATATTTATTTAGTACAAGAACCACTAATTTAATTTAAGTATCATTTTTTCTTATATTGTAAAATATTTTATTAGCACTATTCGAATAAATATTTATTAAAATGTATCAATTCTTTCTCTCAGTGCATCCAACTAAATTTTTAGATGCTTTATCGTTCTCCTTGTACATATATGATCCTTTTATTATACATGTGATTTATTATCTATAATACTCCTAGTACACAATAGCCATAACTGACGCGTATCTTTCTCTATTTGGTTTATAGCCGGAGTCATGGCGGGTTCCGAGAGGGACACTGGCTCTTGCAGCAGTGCCGACGAGGACAGCAGATCGAGCCTGCATTCGCCCACATCGTCCGAAGACAGCGTCGAAGTGCAAGTGACACCGATTTCGTTGCGAAACAAGCGGAAACTGGCGGAGCCACGGAAGATCCAAGAAACAGCGGTCATCGCGCCGCCATTGAAGAAGAGACGTTTCGATCCTATTTCCGAGGAGACGACCGTGGCTCAAGAGGAGACCAGATCGCTGAACACGCCGAATCCATTCCGACCGTGGATTCCTACTTCTTACAAAAATGAATCCAAGACAACAACTACGGCCTCGACGACGACGTCGACGGACACGATCTCCAATACGACGACAACGACAACTACGACGACGACAACAACGTCATTGTCCAGCGAGAGGGAAGAAGAAGAAGAAGAAAGGAGGAAGCAGCAAAACGAGACAACGCAGAGGTTGCACGAATCGTTCAGGAGACTACAACATTCTACCGATCATAACCGATCGGCTGCTTCTTCTCGACGAGAGCCTCGTCGAGAGAGGTTGTTCGAGCCGACAGCGCCAACAGCAGCAGCTCCAACAGCAGCAGCTCCGACAACGTCTCCGTCGAGCGTGATCTCTCTTCCGCATCCAAGGCTGCAGGATGAACCGCTGTCCTTGGTAGTGCGAAACGAGGCGCCCAGGGTGCCGTCGCATCCCGCTGTAAGTGGCTCCTACGAGAAAACGCCGTCGTACATGATGGAACACTTGTTGGCCACTTCCTCCAGCCATAATCATCAAAATCATCAGATTCATCAGAGTCAGGGAAATCACCAGAGTCACCAACCGGCCCCCGCGACCTCGAGACACCACCATCAGGGTGGTCAGCAGAGAAATTACAAGAACATGACAAGGGAGAGACGGATAGAAGCGAACGCTCGAGAAAGAACCAGGGTACATACCATCAGCGCGGCCTTCGACACGTTGAGACGCGCTATACCTGCCTACTCGCATAACCAGAAGCTGTCGAAGCTATCGGTACTGAGGATCGCCTGCAGCTACATCATGACGCTCAGCAAGATACTCGAGAAGGACAACGAAGTAATGGCAACAAAAAGCAACGGCCTGAGTAGCTGCGTGGAGTTAGTCTCCAGAACCATTCAGACGGAGGGCAAGCTCCGGAAGAGGAAAGACGACTGAATGAATCGCGTTTCCACCTGTACGATAAGAAGAATATGGAAATGATCAGCAGTAGAGTCTATTGCAACGGAACAGGAGGTGTTTCGCTCCACATTGTCAAACGCTTATACGTCTTCTATTCTTGATGCCATTTAATTCGCGAGGGAGGGGAGGACGACCTAGGGTTAAGTAAGCCGTTAACCTAAGCAACTGATCGTCGTCGGTTGCTACGCTGCGCATATTAATTCGTGAAGTATCGAACAGGAATGCATTACAGTAACGATTTTCGAAAGAAATGACGATAAGATCAAATAAATTGAGTCTTATCGTCATTTCTCAAAAAAAAAAACCGTTATAGAATAACTACTTGTCGTTTTACAAAAAAATTGTATATTACGCTTTTTGAAATTATTGACATAGTAGGCTTTAAATTTTAATGGATACTATCAACAGAGAGATTTTCTCACGACACAATGGGAACTCGTCTTTCTAGCAACCAGACAATAAATCTTTAGAAAGTTCTCATACTTAGATCACGCTTAATTTACGATAGATATCGTTGCAGTCGTTGCACCGCGTCACAAAAAATACGATATAATAGAACGGCGAACGTTTATGTGTAGAATTTGACAATTCATGATAGAAGCTAGTCTCGAAGTTCTAACCCTGTTTCAACCCTTTTAAAACGGTAATGTTCATCACATCTAATTCACTAATCCCATAAAAATACATCCGTATTTTTATCTCAAAGCGCGAAATATTTCAGGAAGTAAAGTAGAAATTAAAATTTTTGTAAAGCAAAAATTAAAATTAAATCTATGCGTCAATTTAATTAGTGCACAATTTAGACAAATCAGTTTAAATTGAATTTTAATTAACAAATTTATTTATTTTTTTAATTAAAAAGTAGATTTAAGTTTAATTAAGGGAAAGTTTATAATAAAAAAAAAAAAATTAAGAAAATTAAATCTTATTAAATTCACACATATTTTCCCTGATTCATTAACATTTCAGAAAATTATAATCGCATCATGAAATCCGTATTTTCCATAATTTTAATAGCATGAATATAAAATCCAATTTTCTTGATTTTTCATCTTTAGAAAAACTTATTTTTCATACAACATTATAACTTTCTGAATTTCCGTTTTTTGCGACGATAGATTCATACAGAGTATTATAACGCACGATGTATTTTTCTGGCGAGATCTTAAATATTCATCGTGAAATTGAACGTTACCATTTGAAAGGGTTAAACATGAAGCATGCGAACGCGCCTTAGCTCGGCTGAACAAATTCGTAGGTCGCCGATGATGAGGTCGCCGATGATGAGCAATGATTTTCAAGCTAATGATTTTCAAGCTATGATCCATTGAGATATACACTTATTTCAACGGAAGGACTAAAGGATCAATCGGTCGTCTGCAGTTTGTTGCACCAACTTACGAAATGTCGATCTGAGGCATACGTGAAAAGAAAAAAAAAACGAGAGACAATAATATGTTACTTGTGGTGTGATAAAGTGGTGAATGTTACGCGTTTATATTATGAGAAAGCTACGAAGGCTCTTCTTCCTAGGATGTATGATATTCAGATATGATAATCAGGTAAAACACGCGTAATGAAAGTACCATGTCTATAATTAGATCTATTAGATGGTATCTATTAGATGGTATCTCGTCATCTCATTTTCAGGATTATTATTACTTTTCAATCTTTGAAACTCACTATTGATAATTCAAAATAAAATGTAAAATGGCATGAATGTAATTTGCTTTTTAAAAGAACTTTAATATTAATATCGAATACTATAATAGCGAAGATCTCAAAAAAAGTGTGTTAAATGATTTTCATTCCGAGATATGTGTTTAATTGTTAACAAAAAGGATCATTGTACAATTCGTTAAAAAAAATTTTTTTCGTTATCGATGCCGCGAGAAGAGGACGTTACCTGATCTTAAGACAATTAAAACTAAAAGAGCGATCAGAGAGGAGTCGAAGTATGTTCACAGTCTTTTCGCGCAGTGCCGTTGACT
This sequence comes from Solenopsis invicta, assembly GCF_016802725.1. Lineage (NCBI taxonomy): Eukaryota > Metazoa > Arthropoda > Insecta > Hymenoptera > Formicidae > Solenopsis > Solenopsis invicta. The sequence goes on from NC_052675.1 coordinate 18,070,408, forward strand.
GCGTTTCGAATTTTGTAAATAGTTGAATGTCACGACTAACGATTTATGCCTAAGCGAGCGTAATCATGTTACGCGGTGCGAGAAAGGAGCGCATTTGCACGTTGGCCTTACGCGACGATCCGATGCGACATCCGATGTGTACCTTTCTATGTTATAAGATAAAAAAAACTTCGAAAAAAGTTCAAATGAAAGTGAAACTCAACAACGAAAATCGTGTCCTTTTTTTTGTGCTACAACCTTTTTCCTGTTTTTTTTTCTACGTCCCATCCCGTCCCTTATACATGTCCCTAAAAATAAACGTTACGCATTTGTAAATTTTACTCATGAAAAATAGAACAAAAATATATAGAAACTTTTAAAATTTAGACTGTCTAAATGTTATTGTGCCCAACATTTTTCGTTCGTCAGCTTAGAGTTATCAGAAAAATCTATTCCAATCTTCATTGAAATAATCCTAATTGAACGAGTCTAGAAACCGACGCGTTTAACGCCAGAGTAGGCCTATTCTCTAACTTCGTAACGACAATTCGGTATCGTTACAGCGTCGTTGCGCAGATATTATACATGGTAGAAAAGCTGCGCAATGACACGTAACGATATCCCTAGCTGTCGTTAAGAGTTACAGAATACGCCTACAGACGAGAATGCGAAACGAGAGGCGGAACGTGTCCGAACGTATATCGCGAATGCAACGTCGAACAAAAATCTGGTAAGTTCAAACTCAGCGCGCGGATATTGTTTGATCGGGCGTACGCGCATAACCAGTTATAGCCAGATTTCGCGAGTTTGTCTAAGCGCCTGAGATGAAATCACGACTGTTATCGCAGCGACGACGAGGTAAAAGCGGTTCATGGAAAATGTCTACGGTACACACGCGGACGCAAAATGTATTCAGGTGTAACGATACTGAACGCATCGTCGGCGCGACGAGGGGAAGGGGGGAGGATGCTCCCCAAGCGAGTGCGCACATCTGGCCTACAAAAGATAACGATATCGGCCAACAATCCAATTGTGTTGGACCTGCCACTACACGATACACTGCACACGATGAGCACGTTCGATACAGTCGCTAAACCGCGATAGTTTTGCACCGTTCTTCTTGTCTGCGACAATCATAACATTCTGCTAATTATAAGTTACACACGATATGCTTCCTTAATCTATTGAGCTTCAATATCTTTAGTCTCGATTCAATTCTTTTTTTGCGCTTTAATGGAACTTGAAAAAAAAAAAAAAATTATCAAGCTCGATCGAATCCAAATAACGTTCCATGTGCTTTAACGTTTCACAGAAAACATGTAGATTTCCTAAATTACTGCAAGGAATGGAACTCGAGGTATTAAAGTACGAAAGAATTTTATGTACGCAACTTTTTTGCGTCACATTTATAATTCTCAGATTTAATTATTCTTTTGTAATTCGATGTGATCGCCGGATTATTAGCGACGGATCGACGCGGGCCACGGTCGGGCCGTATCCGGTTTGGCAGCTGTTTAGCATAAGGGCAAATTGCTTAAGAAAATAATGATTCTCCTCTGCCGACACCGCCTCTCGCTCGTCTTTCGCGACCCGCGCCTCCTTCCACCATTATCCGGAGATGCGGCAGGTGGCGATGACGTTCTCGCGCTCGGCTACCTGCCTCGAAAACGAGCGCGCGGTTTTACTCGCCGCGCCACACCACGGGCGGCAGCATCACATACGCATGTAACACACGTGTGCATGCCCGCCCGAGATCGCCGCGAGTTGCACGTGTAACACAGGCGTTATTAGGGAAGTAACGCCGGGAAGGTTGACAAGGAAACAAGTGGCAGGGACGAGCGGACAAGCGCAGATTCACGTACAGAACGGAAAGAACAATTTTACTGTAGTAGTTGAATATTTGGTTGGATACAGATCAAAAATTAAGTTTCTATTGAACTACACTGATTGTGAGAGAAATGTTTGGTAAAATCAACCAACGTTTGATTAAATAGTGATCAGATGAGTTTTACAGTTATAATTACTAAATATGTAGTTGCTTTGACCAAATGATTTAAACTTAACGAAATAATTATTTTCATACAACTAAGTTTTTGGTACCAGTAACTACAAAATTCAATTGATCACTATTCAAGCAAACGTTAGTTGATTTTACCAAACGATTTCTCTTAGTGTATCAAAATAATTAGAGAGCATATGTGATGATACTGGTGCAAAAAGTTTTGACAGTCTAGCAATCAATTTAAACATCCAATATAAATTTTTTCACGATTCAACCTAATTATCTTCAGATCTGGATTTCAGCAAAATTGTCCTTTCCGTGTAAGAAAGATGTATGCGTAACGAGATACGCACGCAGGAATACTGAACAAGGAGCAACCGGATATGCAAATATTTAAATGATCGTATTATATGCGGGCGCAGATGAATTCCGACTTTCAAGAGTATTCGCATATTTGCACCTTGAAATGCACACAGAAAAAATTTTATATCAAATCAACAATTCATATATAAACAAGAATATAAAATCTTCTTGAAAGAATTTATAATCTTAAACAGACATAATTTGCTTACATGAAGAAAATTTTTCTCTTCATGTAAGAAAATTATGTCTGATTAAGATTATAAATTTTTCCAAAAAGATTTTATATTCTTGCTTATATATGAAACAATGAATTATTAATTGATTTAATATTAATTTTTTTTCTGTTCATGCACCGATTACGCGAAACTCTCTAGGATTCTGTTCTGATTCTATTCTATCGCACTTGAGCGTCAAGTTAATCGCCTCTAATAACAGCTAATGAATCAAAGAACTAGAAAAATCGAACTGCATTTTATTTTGGTCCATCTTGCGCCTGTTGCATATCTACCCGCGAGCAGCTCTAAACTTAGGAGATTTAATTAATTTCGCAAAGTGAAAACACAAGGTTGAAAAAAGGCTGGATCAAATCGATTATGGGTGCCGAATAGCATTCGTTCTGAAGGAAGAAAAATGCGCACTAATGAAAGCAGGCACGAACACTTTTGAAAGACGCGAGTCTCGCGCGCGTTTGAAAAAGCGGTGAGTTGCAGCGACAATCTCGATTAGTTAGTTACGAGGATGTGGTCCCATCATGAATGAAAATAAATAAATGGAGAAGAACGGGAAGACAAATAAATAGAAAAGAACGAGGAACGTGAAACATGTTCCTCGTGGACTGCACTTGTAGTGCGCGCTAGTCTTGTCTATAGCGCGAGAAAAAGAGGAAATCGATTTAAGCGTTAATCGATTTTGACGCCACCGGAGTCGCGGGAGACACTATTTATGACTTCCACTTGCTTTCCATTTGCAATTAGAGCAACTCTATGCGCGACTTGCGGATGGCAGTTTCGTTGCCTGCAGATGAAGCGAAAGAATCCTGCAGATGAAGCGAAAGAATGCCGACCGGGCAAGTGAGCAGGTGCTCGAAATACAACATCGTGATACGGGCTCTCCTCTCTTCTCCTTCAGTCTTCTCTCACGCTACGAACGTTTCTTACGTTCCTCGTCCTTCTATCGCACTTTCAAACACTCTCAAACGTATCTGCCTCGTGCATCTTAGATATTTTGAGTTCGCGAACGAATGAGATAATAGAGGAAAATTGATACGTTTGAACAGTTTAAATAATATTCCGTTTGAAAAAAACGCATGTTGCTTTAAAAAAAAAACGAGTGACACGAAAAATGGCACTTTCGATAAAAAGCGTTCGATGATCGTGTACCGCTCGATGCACGACCGTTTTCAATAGATAAAGCAAAGAGAGATGAAATAATTGGCGTTTTCTGACTGTGGTGGACTTTTTAAATACAACTCCTTCACTGTTCATCTACGTATTGATAAAGAATCATGAAAAGATTCTCGATTTGAAGATAATTAGAAATAGAAAATCAAGTGGCGGCCACAATCTGCCGTAAAACTACTATTGTCGCTACGGAAGATCGCGAGACGCTATTTTGCGGAAGCGTAACAACAATGAGAACCGCAAGCTACATGCGTGCACGCATCGCGAAGCTGATTATGCGTTTGCAGCGCAAGGACACGCGATCCGGCCCCACGTCTCTTATTTTCGTGAGGGCCCGAAAAGCCGAAGCAACCGTGGGTACGCACCTGCTAAGAGGCAGGCGCAGGTGCATTTATCCGCCTTCATAAGCATTACTTAATTTTCGACGGTTACACACATAGCGCGAGTATAGTAATTGGCCCAGTACATACCTGACTCCGAAAAAGGGATAAAAGGGCGCTCGTTTTGTACGGCTACGTTCGACTTTATGTCGCGGGCGTTCTGTCGGTCCCGGTACGTTTATCGTTCATACATTTTATTTAATTTGACGTAAAACGACTAAAACACTTAATATTGAAAATCGTAAAATGATGAGAAGACGTAATAGCCAATAGTAATTGCCACTCCTGTTATAAAAGAAGACGAGGGGATCCTGGATGATCCCGCTTACCTTGATGTTACAGATATTTCACTCTCTCTCTCTCTCTCTCCTTTTTCTTTCTCTTTCTTTCCTTCTTTCTCTTGTTATAATTAATAATAGTTAATTATATCAGTTTTAATTTAATTTTTATTTTCAATTATAGTGAATATAAATATATTAAATTGTTGATATATGTGTATTTTTTTGGTATGTGTAATAAATAATTTACTTAATTAGAGGATATTGTTTATATCCAAATACGATTCGACCAAAGTAGCCTTCATTTTTTAAATGTTCGTTCGATATGCTCACAGCACATCGGCTAGATCAATTTCAACGAGCGTTTCGTTACAAAGGTTGCCCCATATTTCATTTTGAAACGGAGCATTGTGGAGTTTGAGTACTTGTTTACGCACGCATTAGCGAATTTCCCAATGGCGCATTTCGATCACATTTTGTCGCAAATGCAACAGTATTCGTTGCTTAAACAATTTTAAAACACGCGAAATTATTTGAGAGAATACGAATGACAACAAAGATGAGTTTTTGATAATTGATCCGAATGACGATCCGTGTATGACGATAAATAATATTCCAGAAATTTTCAACTTAATTTCAACAAAAGTATTTCACACAAATTCTAAATTTAAAATTTTAAAGAATTTTTTTCATTATTCTTCGTTAATTTTTTATAATATGCATAATATACACATGTAGTATACACATATGCATATACCTTTATTGTACATCAAAAAAAAAAAAAATAAAACTTACAACATATCAAATATTTTCTTTTGTTTTTTTGTCGAATAGAGTTTCAAATTTTTTCTTGAGGTCTGTACATTGTGACTTTTACCTGAGGATAGGATCTCTTTCATAATTTAACTTGGGAATTCGGCTTAACACTGTTTTAGACGGCAGATTGACCAGCGCAAAGCGCCCATCGTGCCGAGAGAAATCGCGAGGAGGAGCGCCGAGGATGAATCGAGCGAGCGAGGGACTTAGGTGCAACAGCGGCTATAAAGCAAGATTAATGAGGCGAAGTGCGCTCTGGTAGGAAGCTGTCATGGTCCTGGCGCCAGCTGACCAGACGACTCGCACAACCAGCCACGGTATCGACCACACATACACCCGTGACACCCGCACACACGTACACGCGTACGTACATCCGCGAACTGTAATCCAAATCCTCCGCTCTCTTTCACCCCGTCATCACGACAAACTCGCTCGCGTTTTGCGTCCTCCAGAAAATAGATCTCGTCAACGTAATCTAACAACAATTAATGATCCGATGTAACGACAAAAATATTAGGAAAATTAGAGGAAGATGCGATAAAAGAGCGGAGAAGAAGTATAATAATGACACAAGTGATTAATGTGAACTCCCAATGCGTATTTACGTCAAAATGAAGGACTTGAATATAAATATTGTTGTCGTGCGGCTCTATCTCCCCCCTTCCCCCCTTCCCCCCTAGAATTAAGGGATGTTAAGATCCAAATGTCATCTCACTTATTTTTCATGATAGGAAAATTATTAATTGATTACCGCAGGTAATTATAGCAGGGGGATAATAACAGAGGGGATTATTATCACCTGTCATTATCGCCCGTTAAATCGCTCATTAAAATTAACTTGCCACATAAATGAGAAGATTCATATGAAACCAGTTATCAATTAATTCGTGCCTCCTCCATTGAGAACTTCATCCCACCCATTCAATGATTTTCTCAAGCAAGGCAGACTGATTGATCTCTTTATCGGCGATGTGATCGTGACATTCAAGAACGCGGGCTATCTTTCAGATTGCGGGGAAAGAAAACCGTGGCGGTCTCTGCGGTCAGCGTGCATGCGTGTTACGTGTCTCGACGTGCAGTCTTCCGCATCTCTTCTTCCCAGGCTGCCATCGATGATCGGACCGACCATCTCGCGATGGTCGGCGTCGAGAGAGGAGTTCGGGACACCTGTCTCCGACGGTTATCCCACGTTAAGTACATAACCAGTTTCGCAACGCGAGCTCGAGAGTCCAACTATATACCGATCGATTCGCCGTACACGGACGCACGCATCGCACACGCGTAAGAATCGGACGCAGTGGACTGCTCGCACGGACGCATAAGATCGCACGATGCACGCATGGACGGATGGACGGACGGACGGAGGGGTGGACGGCCGAATTAGGCGAATGACTACGTATGCAGGAAATTGAATCGCGATAACGTACAGGGTGTCCTGAGATCGCGCGGTAGTTTCTGTTGATTAGAAATCCTTGGGTAATCTGAAGACAATCATATCACATGTTTGATAGTTTATGTGAGTTATCAAGATACTCATCGAAAAATGCAAAAAGAAATTGTATCAAACTTTTTTTTAAATCTACAATATGTATGAAATGGCTGAGTAAAAACTGAATGTATGTACTATTTTAAAATGTACTCCATTCCGATAAGTAAAATATTTTGCTTAATTATAGATAAAATGTTTTTGACTTTTTTAAAAATAGAAATAAAATAATTTATAAATAATTCAAAATTCAGTCTTGCTGGCAAATAATTAAAATCTGTGCTATAAATGTGTGCTGTGCATATTAAATGACTAATAATTAGTAAGTAATAAGAAGCGCAACATGATATTTTTATAAGCCCTTTTTCCTTGGAAAAATTTTATAAAATGTCTAGGAATTTTCGCGAATTATTGCGCTTTCTCCCAGCTGCGAACTCCTTAATCAATTTGGTGTCGATTTCTCTTTAGCGAAAGTTTAATTGGACGTCATCTTTTTCGCGTCTTCTTTATTTTCAGCATCAAGCGGCAATTAAATGGCACTTCTCAGCGTTTAAACTTCCGTTAAACTGAAGCTCATGAGAAATTGCACGAGAAAGACGACCATCGTTTATTTGCAAACTTAAAAAACTTGGCTCGTGAAAATTTCAAATTATTTACAAATTTTAGAAATAAATATACCTCGATACACAAGAGATAAATCTCGATACTCTTTTAAAAAGTAAATCTCTAAAATATATTAATAATCTAGAAAATATCAGCTTGAAATTGCTCAAAGAATAAATCAATTTATATGTACATATATTTTTTAACAAGCCAGAGAAAAAGGAAACGTACAAAATAACGATTAAAAGAAAATCGAGCAAGAATTGATGAGGGAGAGCATTTTCAAAAAAAAGAAAAAAAAATTGCGCATTCTCTATATTAAAAAACTTAAAAGGTAGCATTTAAATCAAAACAATTATTAATTTTAGATTACAATAGTTTAAAATCTTTGCAAAAAGAAATCACTTTTCCTATGACATTGAATTCTGTACAAGAAAACTGTTTCATCAATTAACATATATGTTTAACGTGTTTCATTGAACACTCAAATGCGTATTGAATTCACTAAGATACTCGATGTTGAAAAGCGCGCGCAGTGACAGATTGCGTTTTCATTCTTTATGTACCGCGGATCATTGGAGAAAATCCATCACCGTGGCGGGATACGATTTCCGAGACACCCTCTACAAGCCGTCGTATATTAGGTTCCGACCGCTACGGCCGGACGAATACAAACGCGAATACGAATGGCAAATGGCGGGTGACAAGGCATCGGCATCTGCGCTTAATTAATGCAACACCGGCCGCAACGATACGGCGAGGAGAAGCCCATGAGAATGCTGCGGAACGATCGCTATGCCCGGGGACCCGGTGAGAGCGGATCGTCGTGCCTCACGGAACGACGGAACGGCGACGAGGACGACGACGGTGCCCAAACCAGTCCAGAGTGTTCAATTATGCGCGCCATCGACCCGCACTCTCCGTCTCCGAATCGACTCGCCCGATGAAAAAGAAAACACGTCCGGGAAACCGATACCCTTTTTCCGCGTAAGCATCGATCGCGACGATAGCGAGGCATCTGTGATCGGTCTTCGTGAAAGAATAATAATAAGAGTCAAGCGGTGATTCATAGCGCTGGCCTTTTTGGAGTTAACCAGTTCCGTGAGAGCTAATGAATCTTGATTTACTAGATTTTATGTAATCTCTCTCCTTGGAGTCAATTAGATTAAATTTCATCTAGTTTAGATGAGAGATTTCTGTCCTAAGTCATTTAGATTGGTTTAATCTAATCGAAAATTTTTCATACCAAAACAAACTTGAGGAATCGTCATTTTCTATAATTTACCATTTATTCGAAATGTTTATTAAATGAAGATTTCTGTAAAGTGTAATTTGTATGTTTTAAATTAGTGCAAAATTAGGATTATTAAAATGATAAAAAAATCTAATTTAAATACACTGCAATAACTCTTCTTATCTCTACTTACTTATACTTGCAAATTAAATACTCAAGTTTGTATCGTCAGTCACATTATTCTTACCTATAACCCAACGAAAAATCGACACAATGATAAATGTCGAACTTCACCTATACACAGCCTTCGCTAAAATTATAAGGCACCTCATATTTTTCAAGTAATTTTAATTGGAAGGATTTAAACGGATAAATTCAAATGTAAATCCTTTTTTCAAGACCCTTTAAATTTACGTATAACGCCAGTAATCAATTTAAAATAATACAGATGGAAAACATTTCAGATAAATGAAAAAGGTATAGGTGTCTCATAATTTTGGCCAAGGCTGTATAAATCTTATTTCCTAATCTTTTCACACAATCCCATTCCTTCTATTTATTCTTCATTTTTCTCACCTGTTCTAAAAAAAAAAACGCTTATTTCAGTTGTCAATCAAGATTTATCCAATTACTGACGATGTCGCGGTTCATATTCTGTCGTGGCAGGCAGAGACACCGATTTCGAATAATAACGCACCGACGCGACGCACGCGCGCGTTACTGAGCATCGGTATTTCGAGATAGCTGTATAGTTCCGATTTTTTTTGCCCCCTCCCCTCGTGAGGACACCCACGAGAGGACCCCGCCGTCCGTGTCTCTGCGCGAAAGCGATCCTCTGTATGGGATGCGACAGCACGGCGCCAGACAGCCTCGCGCGCGCACACAGAGCCGCTGCTCTCAGCCGCTCGATTCCTGCTGCGACACGACGCTTCGAGGAACGAATGCGACCATGTTCTCGGTCTTCGACTTACGTAAGTCGCGATGCGACCTCAGCCGCCGCCACGAGGTCGGTGCGAAGGGATGCTCTTGCAAGCCCGCAGCAGCTTTTCAAGAAAGCGGAAGCGAGACAGACGGGGGAAGTCATCGTTGCGGGGAGCGCGATTTATTTTATCTCAGACTCAGTTTTTGCTTCTTCTCAGAATGTAAATAAGGTAATTAGAATGAAATGCGAGTGTTAATGTACACGACCATGTTATACTTTACATTATAAATCGGGAAAAAGAGGAGAAATTACCAATTTTCTCCATTTGAAAAATTGATATAAAAAACAAAAAACAAAAAACAGCGCGTCTCTAAATCTAGAGTCGATTGCTTCTACAAATGTTATATTGCTACAAAGCAAACGATACTTAATCGCTTTCTTAAAAATATTTCTCATTTTCAAAGTAATAAAATAAATTTTGTCCTGATTATTAAGATAATTAAGTGTATAACTAATAATTTGCAAATTGAATTAAGTAAAAATTATAATGAATCTCTGTGTAAGTGCTGATAAATCAGACTGGCATTCATAGTCGTCAATAATTTTTAACTTTTGATCAAAAACGTAATTAATTATAGATTTATTCATACGTTCATTCATTTTTTTTCATTCAATCAAAAATTGAACATTATTTGCAACTATAAATACCGGCTTCAGAGAAAATATAATGTAGTTGAATCGCTATTTCACTATCAATTGATAATGCACACAAATTGTTCCAGTAATTATATTACTTTGTAAAATTGGTGTCAAGTATTTAAATTTCCGAGTTGTTTATTTTTCAGCAAAATTAATCGAGTTCAAAATATCTAAAGATCTGAATAGAAATCTCTCTCAAATTAAAATTTTAGGTATTTATTCTGTACGCGACACTTACGGAAATTGATATATGCGATGCTAATCTCTAAAGTTACCTGCAAAAGTTTTTGTAAAAATTTTTGTAAAAGATTTGCTCGCTGTATCTAGGCGAGATTTTTTTCCTTCTTCGATTAAAGTTTTCATTGAGATGTTGTAAAACTTATCCGACGTACCTGCTTTGTAAGTTACAGGCGTAGGTACGCGGAAGTTCAGCAAAGTTTCCGCGTTACTAGAAAACTACCTGTGTGTGCCACTTGGAAAGCGTAGATGCAAGCGAGATCAACGGGCAGATGCTCGTCAGTTCTCTTTCCTGTCCACTCCCAAATAGGATAGGGAGTCAAGTAACTGAGTCTGTCGGCGCCTAGTCGCCTACCGGCAGCGCGGCGGCCGGCGATAGTAAACCTACTCGTCTCTATTACAACTTGATATACGCGGCGTACACACGTGGTATTTGTATTCGTATTCGCGGTAGCAGATAGCGGGTATCGCGAAGCGGCATCTCGAGCGAAAACTCGAGCTTCGTCGTTCGCAAGACAAAATGACGACGGTCGCAATTGTCGAGGAGGCTTCGTGTATTTGAGAAACGCGAAAATTTTCATCGAGCGTGAAACGTGATTCGCAGAGAAAATCTTGCGAAACTAAAGGAAATTGAAAGTTTAAGATCGAGAGCGACGAGCATAACTCTTAATCCTCGAGCAAATTTCAAGTAGAATCGTAGATGAAAAAAACATCCTTGATAAGAAAATGAATTAAAGTCTAATTTTGATATTTAATCATCTTGATATAACAATTTACGAGATAATTATTAATTCGCCAGTTTTTGCGTAATAATTATTGTACATGCATACTGTTGCTCGATTGTTTGAAGAATAGTATAAAACATAATAAAATATTTGAGTTCCAAATTTAAAAAAAAAATCGGTGCATTTTCAGAATTAAATAAAATAGTCTCTGTAAACATGTAGTTAAAAGAAAAAATGTAGTTAAAAGAAAAAAAGTTTCTATTTATTCTATACATGTATTCTATATTGAAATATAGTTCTACACTTTGAAAATTTGATAAAATATAATAGGACTTTTTTTTAACTAAATTGATGATCGAGTTGATGATGTATACAGAGACTTTTTTATTTAATGCTGAAAAAGCATCAATTCTTTTTAAAATTTAGAACACAAATATTATTATAACCCATACAGCACAGAAAGCTGCAGAAATATTGTTGCAACATTGCTGCAACGTTGTAACAATATTGTTGCAAGTTTTATGCTGTATGGGAATAATATTCTGTAATTACAAATCTATTTTTCTTCTTTCTAATCACGCAAATATTATTATAATAATATTCTGTAATTACAAATCTATCTTTCTTCTCTTTAATCACGCCAAGATTTTATATACTTTCCATTTCGCAATCGCAAGACTCTTTGTATCGTTCCAATTTCGACTCTTTGTATCGTTCCAATTTTAATATACACATATACGAAACAATATGTAAACATCGCACTTATAAATAAGATTGTGCCAAATTTCAAAATTACATATGGATTATTATATATCATTTGCATATTGTTTACATTAGGTTTACATGGATTATTTAAATATTGTTTATACGAATCTTTTTTTGTAAACAATACAAGCAATGTAAATTATTAAAAATTGAATAATACAGAAAAAAGTAAGTTATAAAATTGTTAATATATCTGTCTTAGTATTAATAAAATAAAAATATAATATTAAAATTTGTTTTAATAGAATATAATTTTCATTATCTCTGAGAAAATAATTAAGTAATCTGAATCTTCTATCCATGTATTATTGTTTACATAAATACAAAATAATTTACATAGTTTGCAATGCATATGTGTAACGTAGAATGTAGATTACTTTTAATAATTATATTTTACGCGCAATGTCCAATCCTGCTATATCTACCTAGTGCTGCCATCTAGTGCTGCGGCGATTGTTCATGCTGCGTTAACAACACTGATGGTACTGATAAAATGAGTGGTACTTACCGACGGAAGACATACGACGTTTTTATCGGCGGAAAAGACGTAGCAAAATCCATGATGGCGGAAACATTGGCGATCTTCTTGGCGACAATATGAATTTCCTGTTTTCTTCTATATCTAGCTCCGATTTCTCGCTTATCTTGCGTCGCATTTTATCGCATCGTCTGCACACAAAATGAGACAGATGTATTAGACAATTAGAAATAAAATATCGGATTTCATTAGTCTTGGCCGCCTCGGCCAGCCTCGGCATCAAGATACCTTCGACGAGATCCGTGATCTTGGAGTTTCCGCGCTGCCAAGGTCACATCGGATTCAACATGTTACGACGAACACGATGACGGTTGACAAGATACTCGCAGATACTCTCGATAAAGACGCGCGCGTAAAACAGCCGCTTCTAAACGACAGAAGACGCTGGAAACACGGAGCGAACGTGACTCTGCCAACCCGCAACTTGTCTCGCAACTGGCTACAGTGGCTACAGCGAAACTATGCGATATTGCGATTCTCGAAATATCGAAACAATTGAACGACGTGAACTCAGCCGCGAGTTTTAGCGACTTCTAGAAATTATTTCAACGGACATTAGAAGAACAAAAGAGATGTTGCGTGATTCGAGGAAGCGTTAAAATAAAATGAGAAAGAAATAAATCTCAAATAGGAGATAAAATAAATAGGATTTAGATCGCAGTTTGCTCAAAAATAGAGCTCCAAGATACAAAAGTGATATCGAGACAAGTACATACGGCAGACAATCCGCGGTCTCACGAGTCTCATGACTCGTAATTCCCAGATTCGTCGCGCGATCGACGAGGAAGCCGGCGGCAGGACTTCACGTCGCACTCGCGCGTACGACGGTTGTCGGCGCGAATCCCAGCGAATCCCAGCGAATCGAATACGCCGACAAACGGCGCCGGCTCTCACGCGACGACCACGTACACCGGAAGTGCTGCGCGCGCAGCCGATCTCCACATCACACTCTCGGGGGCGCGATCGGGCGCAAATGGGACCTCCACAGCCCCTCCACTCGTCGCTGCTCTGCGCTCCACGCTCCGCGCTGCTCCGCTCGCCCTCGTGACCGCCGAGCCGAGCCGCGCTGTGCCGCGTCGCGCTGCTCCGCGCCGTGCCGTGCCACTTGCGTGCGCGCACGTGTGTACGTTGGTGTGTGCATGGGTAGATTTTTTCGGTTTTTGAAAGACGGCGCACCACGATGGTGATCTCGCAGGAGATGCTCTCGAGGGCGGAGGAGATCGCCGACCAGGTGATGATTTTTTTTTTTTTGCGGCGCGGTTGTATCCCTCGAACCCTCCCTTGGTTGCCCTCGCTGGACGACTCGCGTGATCCCGAGGGACCCAGACGTACCATGAGAGGAAGAATGGAAGGGAGTCCGAGTCCCGCGGGAGAGCGTGCCACGCGACAGCCCGGTCCCTGTCAACGTCATCGGCTCGCGTATCTTGCCCCTGGCTCGTGTATTTTTCCACGCTTTTCGCACGCGCGCTTCCTCATCCGTTATCTTTTGTTCGCGCGGTCGCAATCGAAGATTCGCTCAGTGATCGTGTGCCGAGGTTATGAATTCCACAGGTTGTGAATTCCAATACCCCCGGGGCAAAGGTACGCGAGCCGTCGACGATCTTGGCTGCGATGAGTTCTCGCGTCTCTTTCTCAGCAGTCACCTTACTGATATACTCTCGTTCGATACTGACAGATTTTCAAGTGGATCTATTACTTTCACAGCTGCATATGTGTGCAATGATGACTCTGAGTTTTCATTGATATATCGGTCTTATCATCTGTTGTTTTGCAGTTTGCTCCATATGAAAAAATAATTGAGCATGTTTCATTCATGAAGATATTACAAACATGTAAATGAAAATATATTTTGAGTGATATTCATGTGTAATGAGACTGCAATGGACATATGGATCTTATTGCCTACACTTTCACAGACCTACTTTTCATACTTGTGCACAATAATGCATCATATTATTTTCTGATCGGCAAGTTTTAAACTGAGAAGAAAGATTTGTGCCAAACAATAAATTAAAACTTTATAGGAGAAAATGTACAACAAAATTTCTAGAGAATTTGCGATTCATAAAAATGTGACTGTTGAAATGCTAAGGGGACACTAGAAACTATATCAAAATTCTACAAATTACATCTGTTTCTTTGTAATCTTTTTATATAACTGCTTTTAAACTAGATATAATTACAGCACATACTAAAATACTTTATTTATTGTGACAGGTAATCCGTAATGGCAAGCATGTGCTTCCAACGTTGGCACGATTATGCCTGATAGCTACATTCCTAGAAGATGGTTTACGAATGTGGTTCCAATGGAGCGAACAACGAGAGTACATGGATGCTTCCTGGGGCTGTGGAAAAATTCTGGCCACCCTCTTCGTCCTCATAAATCTTGTGGGACAACTCGGTGGATGTGTCATGGTGATTGGCAGATGGCGAGTCAGCATAGCCTGTGGAGTCCTGTTCTTCATTGTAATTCTACAGACTATCGCGTACAGCATTCTTTGGGACATGCAATTTTTATTCAGGAATTTGGCGCTAATAGGAGCACTCTTATTAGTACTGGCTGAATCCAGAGTAGAGGGCAGATCGCTGTTTGCCGGCGTTCCTAGTCTTGGTGACAACAAACCCAAAAATTTGCTGCAACTAGCAGGTCGAATACTGTTGGCGTTCATGTTCATCACGCTAATTCGCTTCGAAATATCCTTCCTGCAGATCTTACAAGATATTGTTGGCAGCATCTTGATGGTGCTAGTGACAATTGGCTACAAAACTAAGCTGAGTGCATTACTACTCGTCGCTTTACTGACTGCGTTGAATTTCTACCACAATGCATGGTGGAGTATTCCTGACTACAAACCGCTCAGGGATTTCCTCAAATACGACTTCTTCCAGGTAAGTTTCTCAGCTTTTAACTAATTGCATTTAATTGTAACCAAAAAGTGTTTTTATTCCATTAACAAAATACAAATTTTTTATTTTTTATTTCTGCAAAACTTTATAATGCAAACTGAAAAAACTGAGAAAGAAAGGCTCATTATTTAAATTAAAAGAATTATTAGTTTTTATATGAGAGAGAGAAGGAAGTTACTAATTTCAAAAACTATAGAGAAAGAATTAATTTTCAATATTTTGAATGGATTTTCTAATTATAGTTTGATTTTTAAATAATTTTAATTTTTTAGTAATGTTAAATTTAATCTAGGTTTGATATAATTTCAATACTTAATTTCATCTTCTATGTAAACATTCTAGCATTCATTTCTCATGCATTTGAATTTCATTGTAGACACTATCAGTCATCGGTGGCCTTCTGATGATAGTCTCTCTAGGTCCAGGCGGTGTATCGATGGATGAGCATAAAAAAGAATGGTAGAAAATAATTCCACTTATGAATAAGAATGTATGCATCATTGGGTTGTTATTGCGCAGGCGAATCACGTCTCCCATTTTTTCCCTATATGCGCTCAAAGAAACTTTAAGCAAATTATGTTAAACAATATGAAACCCATAGATGGACCATTGGTCCAGAGCGATCATTTTTTTATGTTAACTAATCAATTAATCAAATTTTATATTTTAACACTGTGACAAAACGCTCGAAATATTTTAAGATGATCAGTAAAACTATCCATATTTTAATTTATAAAGTTGGAAAAAAAGACAAGAAAAAAAGCATTACACATACGTATATACGTGATGATATATAAAATGGTTAATGGCATTGTACATACAACGTCTGATGTGGATAATGTTGTTTTTTCATGTATTTTTAATTTACCTAATTTTAATCGCGAACTAAACTGATTGTTTTAAAATTATTTTAATACTGGATTATTTTAATACTGCTTCCACTTTTCTGTATTTAAGATTTACGAATTTCCGGGGTGAAAAAAGCCGTCGATACTAGTTCCATTGTAACCTTTTTTTTAACTTAATTAACTGTAAATAAGTGTTACAGATTTGTCTTAATTGTGAAATATAATAAGAGAAAGAGCGGGTTGTTAATGAGAAATCAGCAGGTTAAGGGTTATTATAGTTAGCTCCAATAATATGTCATGCGAAAATAAACCGATCTTAAAATAGCGCGCGTTCGAGCCTCTCTTTACATCAGCAAAACGAGAAAGAGAGAAGAAAGAGAAGGAAGGAAGACTCAGTCCTATAAAGCCAGTAGGGAAAATGCAACACCTTCTCAACGTCTTCATCGCACGAAGCTAGCCGGCGAGAGGGTAAACCTTCAAGAAGTCTGAAAAAATGAGAATCAAGAATCAAGGATATAAGCGAATACCTGTAAACAAAGGTACCTCTATTTTGTACGGGAAACCATTTGCCTATGTTGTAAGATCGGTGGTGCGCGACGAAAAATGCGACCATTGCCTACAAAGGTAAAAATTTTTTGTCATGTGTATATATATATGTGTGTATATATATATGTGTATATATATACATATATATATATATATATATATATATATATATATACATACATATATATAAAAAGATCATTTTAATAGAATTGTTTTGTCCTGTTGTTTCTTCAGTTTTAATAGGCCTTATTTTATGTTGTATTGTATCCTTGTTAAACTTTTCTTATCTATACGACGTTGAAAATTTACTGGAATCAATTCGTAACAAAATTATTGTACAATATTTTCTACGTGTATAAAATTTTATTCTATTTTATTAACAAAAATTGATCCGTCTCATTGAATAGGTGTTGAACAACGTATAAAACAAGTGTTACTGACGAAACATTAAAAAGCTGATATTCTACATATTCTGAATATAATTTTTATTATTTTTATATGGAATTACATGTAATGTATGTTGAAAAATAACCCAGAAAAAATAGTCGAAATATATAATCTATATATATATACATATATATATATATATATATATATATATATATATATATATATATATATATATATATATGTATATATATATGGAATATGTTTTCTTTTTCTTGTATAATTTTTATTTATATATACAAAGAAATAATAAGAAAAACTGAGAAATAATGGAAAGAATCATTTTTGCATTTTTTTAAAGTTTGCAGAAATTTAAAAAATTGCTCGTGAATATAATAATTATGTGAATTATACGTAGAATTATATATAGAAGAGGTATAGCACTATATTACGTTAGAAGTTTCTCAGATAACATTGTTATAATATGATCACAATTTTACTTTCGGTAAAGAAAATGCAAAAGTTATTTTCTATTTATTCTTCTCATTATTTTTTCTATACATTTAGAAAGAAATTATATAAGAGAAAGAAAAAACAGGCATATTTTTTATATGTGTGTGTATATATACTATATATATATATATATATATATATATATATATATATATAGTATATATACAACATATCTTATAAAAATGTATCCATATATATATATATGGATTATGTACGAACCATTTTTTTTTTCAGATAATCATTTAAATCTGAATTTTACATGTATGTATGTGCACACATTTCATATTAATCTGTTAATTTCTCCGCTATTGTAAAAGTTTGAATGTGAACTCAAAATTGAGTAAACGCTATTTTTTGTCAGATCAAAATTTCTAATGAATTATAATACAGTTTATTGAAAATTTAGATTTCTTTTTTACCACTTACACACACTTTCTGTGCTGGCAAATCTTTAACTTTCTTCTATTTTAACAATGTTTTAAAATATCTTAGATAAAATCTTGCCATTTTTATATTATAATATGATATACCACTTAAAACACAAGTAAACAACTTCTATTAAAACAAAGATGACAGAGATAAAAGTTTTGGGGAATGAGAGAGAGAGAGAGAAGAAAATTGTGTACAGAATTCTTTTATAAATAATGTCCCGTATTTTTTTAAATAATTTTAAATAAAATATTTTAATCACGATTGCTGGTTTAACAATATTCTGGTATTCAATTTTTTTTTAATCATTCAAATTTATTTTTTATAAATGGCGAACGTTTCTACATAAAAAACGAAACTATTCGATATAAAAATATTGCTTATAAACGATTTGATAGAAAGAAACATAGAAAATACAATTTAAAAAATCATACGAACAAATTGTTAAAAACAATGTTCTATGTAAATACGCATTTCTATTTTTATACTATTTAGGAACTTTCATAAAAAAATATATCCTGATATAATTTAAATTTATTGAAATTATGTTCCACTATACACCATGATTGAGGAAAAATATAGCAAAAAAATATAACATGTCAGGAATTTGAGGTTACGGATTACGTCGGCGTTTTGGCCCTTGCATCTCTAGTTGCTAGCGAAAGATATTTGAATCAGACAGGTCAGACTAGGTTAGATTTCACCTTAGAATCTTCACGTAATAGGAAGACCAAGTGCTTCGTACAATGTAATTTATGTCTGTGTTTACAAAATGAGCGGTGTAGTAAAAAAAGGAAGCACAATTTTTACCAGTAGACCATTCATCTTTACTCTTAGCTCAAAATATAGAACTACTCGATGTGACAATTGCTTGAAAAGGTAAATCAAGTAAAATTGTGATATTTTCCTTCTAATAAGGGAATATATACGTTCTTTTAAGATAGGTATTTAGTTTTTTGTATTATAAATCTTATTACTGTCATAATAAATACATTTGATGTATACTGCGTAAGTATTCCATAAGCGTCATCATATGATTTATCATTGCAGTGGGAAATTGTTAAAATGCTCGGGTTGTCAGTATGTATATTACTGCGACCGCAATTGTCAAAAAGAATCCTGGCCGATGCACAAAGCAGAATGTGCACGTTTAAAGAAAATATCGCCGAAAGTATTGCCAGATGCTGCCCGACTTATGGCACGTATAATTATCAAGCTGAACCAAGGTGGAGCTGACGAAGTGGGCTATTATACGGAGAAAAAATTTAGGAAATTCAAGGATCTAATGTCTCGTAAGTACCTTCCTCTATTTCCAACAAAGAAAATTACAAATATGTAATCAACACTTGTATCTTTGGACTACAGATTATTCAGATATAAAAGCTGATACGAAGCGAATGGAACATTTCACCACATTGTGTGGAGTTTTATTTCAGTTTCTTGATGAGTCACTCATGCCTAATATTGCGGAATTAATGGGTATTTTTGGCAGAATGTGCACTAATAGCTTTAACATACTGGATGTCAATATGAATACTATTGGAGTTGGCATTTATCTGGGAGCATCTGTGATGGATCACAGTTGCAAACCCAACGCGGTCGCCGTTTTCGAAGGAACCACCATCATCATCAGAACATTAAAGGATCTTCCTTGTTTGGACTGGTCACAGGCTAGTATTGACAAAGATGTAAATTTTGGTAGAAAAACATTGAACTCTTATTCTATGATTAATAAATCAATATAATTGATTCCGTTAACAACTTTTAGTGATTAAAAAAATTACATTAATTTACTTTGAAAATGCTTTTCAATTTTATAATTTAAATAATTTTATTTTGTACAGATAAGAATATCCTACATCGATTTACTTAATTCTAATAAGGACAGACGTGAGGAACTGTACAATTCGTACTATTTCTGGTGTGATTGTGAAAGATGTAAAAAAGAAGAACCAATGGCTGATGCGGCTGCTTGTCCAAACTCGTCATGCGATTCGCCATGTTCGATTGAAGCTGACAAATGCGAGATGTGCAGCGCGAGAATATCTGTAGAATTTAAGAAGACATTTCAAGAAGTTGTTGACTTTACCGCTCATCACTTGGAAAAAATGAAAACTATGGCTTGTATCCTTTTAATATTTATATAAAAAATCTGACCTTTTTATGTTAATCAATATATCGAATTTTGAAGCATTGTACAATAATAAAATATTTATTGATATTTTCCTATTATTTGCAATAGATCTTGACGTTAGCAAGATATGTTTGAAGAAGCAGAAAGGTATAATGCATAAATTTAATATTCAACATGTTCGTACTCTTGAAATGGCGCATATCGCTGCCATGAATCTGGAATGTTGGGAAGATGCAGAGATTTATGGCAAGGAACTCATCCCAGGATATTTGTTAGTGATCATTTATTTAATTTGTATAGATAACAGAATAATTCATGAAATCATTTCTTTTTTTAAATTTAAATATAAGTTTTTTATTTTTACATTCACTTATTTTATTTATTACATTATTATAAGTCATTAAAATGTATATCTGTAAGTAGCTCAGAATTAACATAAAATAATCGCGTAATAACAATTCTTCCTAATTAAAAAAAAAATTAATAATTTTAATTAACGGTATTGTTTCTTTAGATTGTATTATGGAGAAGTACATCCTTTGACAGGATTACTTTATCTCACTACAGGAAAGATACAGTTACACTTGGGAAAACCGAAAGAAGCTCTTCGTGCATTAAACAAAGCAAGCACAATATTAATGATAACGCACGGTGATAAGCACTCTTTGGTGAGGGAGGAATTGAGGCCTTTGTTTTGTCAAGCTGCAATGGAGTCTAACAGTGATACTCATGGCGCATAACGATCTTAGATTTTTGTAATTTTTAGTAATAAATTATTTTAAAAAATAATGACGTATTTTTTTTTTAATTTTTAATATATACAATTTATTATATATTTTCTATCACAAGAAAAATGATAAATGTTAAAATCTATATTTTTATATTATATGTCATAATTCTTGTTTATATATTAACTTTCGATTTGATATACACAAAACCGTACATGGAGTGGCTCCTCTTTTGTATGAACATCACCTCTACCTCTTTTTCAACAGCACCATATTCAGCGATGTCAATTCGAACACTATTTGAATCCCGCCAATTCCGCGTGCAGCACGTGATTGGCAGCATTCGCCCCACTTTTTGGCCTTCTTCGAACAATCGAGAGACTATAGAATACTGCCAGCCATCCCTTCCACTCTCTGGTTGATCAATCAAAAATATAATATTTTTAACATCAAATTAACAACATCTTATTTTCTGTATTTTCATAAGTACATGAATTATTTTATCTTTGTTGTTTGTCATTATTAAACAAGGATAAAATAATAATTCATTATTGTTAAATTACATAGTGTCGCCTGTGTCGTGTAGCTGGAAAGCACCAACAATTAGCTGTTTCGTTAAAACAGTTGAAAGTCTCATCACCGTGTTCAGTCAGTTCAGTGTGATCTCAGTTATGAGTCAGTCTCGTTGAGAGCGCAAACGTGCTTGGATGCGAGTTGACTGACAAGAGTCGTCTTAAGAAAGGGTTGCTGATGCATCAATATCGCCTTGATATTGTAAAAGTGTTTTTATTTTTGCGAACCGTTTTGCGATAGTTTTTTTTTTACTTCAAGGTAATGTTTTTTGTTTTAAAATCCTGGTATTTATGAAGTCGATTACGTGAAAGAAAGTCAAAGTTCTGTTTGAATTCAAAATAAAAATCTATAAAAGAAAATTGTTCTCAGAACAGATTTCGACCACTTTAATTGAGGGCATACCTGGATAATAACAACAGATCAGAAAGCGATTGAAAGTCATCGTGAAAACAAGAAGTATTCGTTAAATAATCGGATATATTTGGAGCCTCGTAAGCAGCCTTGTGCAATTAAAAAAAAGTAAAAGATTATTTAACCAGAGTAATTTAAGGCTGGATTTGATTACGCTTTAGATTTTTGTATATTTCGAATAGAAAGACGGAGTATTTCGTAAATTTGTCACTTGTACTACTTACAAAATGAGCGCTAAAGTAATAAAAAAAGGAACAACAATTTTAACCGAGGAACCATTCGCATTTGTTCTTAACTCGATACATAGAACTACTCGATGTGACAATTGTTTCACGAGGTATGTAATTGCGAAAAACTTGGCTTTTCATAATTTTCTATTACATCATTGTTTTATAATAATTAAAGGACAAGGTCTTCACAATTTCGCAGTTTGAAGAACTAGAAAATATATGAAATTACACATTTAAAATATTATTTAAGTACTATGATCCACTGTAGCATTTCTCCCTTTAATTATATTGTATAATTGTTTTATGTTAAATATTTTGAATCAAATTAGTTTTTTATATATTACATTACTGTCATATACATGAATTTTAGTATACATTATGCATTGCTAATACCCATGCATATATATTTAGATGGATTAAAACAGATCTAACTTTGAAAATTTTTTGTAAAAAAATAGAGAAGCGTTTATGGGGGCTTTCCAGCTACGACACAAGTCGACACTGTGTAACACAGTGTCCATTAGTGTGAGTGAGATAACTAAAATTTTCTCTCTTACACTAATAGACACTGTGTTACACAGTGTCGATTTGTGTCGTAGCTGGAAAGCACCCTATTTCATGGAAAACATATTTCTCTATTTGACATTAAAAATTTTTGTAATTGTTCAGAATACGGACTGCACCTCCAATTTTGACGAAATTAGGCTCATTCGACGCGTTTTCACTCAAAATAAACAAATTTGGCGGAAAAAGTGTCGCTCTGCTCCGCGAACTGAGATGTCAAGCGTAAAAGTTGGCGATTGTATTAGGTTAGAATACCTGTCATCTCGGCGTAATGTAGCGAACTGAGCATGTGCTGTGATAGAAATGTGCACGAAATTTGAAATGTTTCTTCATTAATAATCACTGCCACATCTACTACACTTGAATGTATTTGCCAGAACACCGTGTTGGATTAAAGACTTTATTAATTTTTGTGCAATGTAGATTTTTTTATTAAGGCATTAAAACAACTTATTTTATAAAATTAATTAATTTAATTAATAGACACATCCCACTTACAAATAGAAATCTTGAAACGAGGTCTACAGATGTACTGCTCCCTCCACATGAGTTTGCGACTTTCTACGCTAAGGGAGATCCACCCCATTTTCACCCCCACTCACCCCATCCCCCGCGCGCGCGCGGTGTAAGTGGGATGTGTCTATTAATTAAATTAATTAATTTTATAAAATGTATTCTAATTTGTACAATCACCAAGTTTAACGTTTGATATCTCGGTTCGCGGGGCAGAGCGACACTTTTGTCCGCCAGATTCGTTCATTTTGAGAGAAAACGCGTCGAATAAACCTAATTTCGTCAAAATCGGAGGTGCAGTCCGTATTCTAAACAATTACCAAAATTTTATTACAAAAATACAACATAATATCATTATTTAAGTTTCTTTGAATCATGTTCTTTAGAAACAACTTACTGATTATTGTTGCTTTCATAGGCCTTAGAAAGCATAATGATAATCTTTGTATAGTTGAAACATAGATCCAATGTTTAACATAATTATTTTTTGAAATGTTTCGGAATAAAGTAACTGGTCAAAATCAATAATGGTTTTTTAAAATAAATATTTGCGTGTTTTGGCTGCGACAAAAATTATGTACTGTTAAAAAATCCTACATCAAGCACTAATGTTTAGTGTTTAGAAAAAATAAAATTAAAAATTGATCAGTTGATGAATCGTCCTCAAGTTTTGAAAACAATTCGAATATAATTATTTTATATTATTTTTTAATAAAATTTTAATGTCAAATAGAAATAAGATAATCTATATACAATGGAATAAATATTACTTCTTTATCTCTTTCCTTTTTTTCACAAAAATTTCACAATCATGTCTTTGTTCCGGTATACATATTATGCTCCCTTAAGCATTGCATCTTATAAGTGCAATCATGTAATTTATCTTTATAGCGGAAAAGTATTGAAATGTTCGCGTTGTCAGTACGTACATTACTGCGACCGCAATTGTCAAAAAGAATCATGGCGTAATGTGCACAAAGTAGAATGTGCACGTCTGAAAAAAGTATCTTTGGAACCGTTACTAGATGATGCCCGACTTATGGCACGTATAATTATCCAACTCAATAAAGTTGGGGATGACGTACCTGGCATATTATTATCCTCATATGAATATTTCACTGCGAAAAACTTCAGGACATTTAAGGATCTAATGTCTCGTAAGTATATGCTTTCATCGTTTTCTAGAAATGGAGACAGTAAGGGAAAAAAATCAAAAATATATATTCAACATGTTTATCTGGCCTACAGATTATTCGGACATAATAGTGGACAAGAAGCGAATGGAACATTTCAACAAGATACACAAAATTTTATTCCAGTTACTCGATGAAACACTCATGCCTAATACTTCGGAGTTAATAAGTATTTATGGCAAGTTGTGTACTAACCGTTTTGGCATAGTGAATGAGTCTCTGAACGATCTTGGTATTGGCCTTTATCTGGGAGCATCTATCATGGATCACAGTTGCAAACCTAACGCAATCGCCTCTTTCAAAGGGACCACTGTCATTGTCAGAACATTAACGGATCTCCCTTCTGTGGATTGGTCACAGGCAAATATCGATAAAAATGCAAACTTTAATAATCGTAAAACAATTTATAAATTTCAAAAATTTAGTGTAATGAATCTTACGACTCTTAATATATTAATTGAGAATTAATTAAAAGTAGATTAATTTATACTTTGGAAATGCCTTACATTTTATAATTTTACTTTGCACAGATAAGAATAACGTATGTCAATTTACTTAATTCTAATAAGGACAGACGCGAGGAACTGTACAATTCGTACTATTTCTGGTGTGATTGTGAACGGTGCAAAGAAAAGGAACCAATGGCCGCTTGTCCAAATTCATCGTGCGATTGGCCATGTTCGATTGAAGATGATAAATGCGAGAAGTGCAGCGCGAGAATATCTGCAGAATTTAAGAAAAATTTTCAAGAAGTTATGGACTTTATCGAAGATTGTTTGGAAAAAATGAAAACTACGACTTGTATCCTTTTAATATTCATATTAAAAAATCGGATATTTTTTTATTCTAATCGATATATCTCAAATTTTGAAGCATTGCATTTATTCTACATAATAAAATATTTTTTGATATTTTCTTATTGGCAATAGATGTTAACGATAAGTTGTCTTTGAGTAAAAAGTGTTTGGAGAAGCAGAAGAATGTAATGCATAAATTTAATATACAACATGTCCGTACTCTCGAAAGGGCGTTTATCACAGCAACGAACCAGTTATATTGGCAAGATGTTGAATTTTATGGCAAGAAACTTGTGCCAGGATATAAGTAAGTGATGAATCATTTAATTTTTACAAATAATAAGACAATAATTTACGAAATCATTTTTTCAATTTTAAAATATTAATGTGTTATTTTTTATATTCTTTTATTTTATTCATTATAATAAATTTATAATAAATTAATAAATTTATTATATGTATAATATACATTATTCTCAGCTACATTTACAGTCATATCCCATACAGCACAAAACTTGCAACAATATTATTGCAACATTGCAGCAATGTTGCAATAATATTTCTGCATCCTTCTGAGCTGTATGGGATGTGACTATGTAAATGTAGCTGAGAATAATGTGAAGTAACTGCCAAATAGAGAGGTTTTTTCTGATTTTCTTCCTGGTTTTAATAAATAAATTATAAAATTAATAAAAGTAAAGTAATTGCTTGTGTTTTAGATTGTATTTTGGAGAAGTACACTCTGACACAGGCATGCTGTATATGTACATAGGGATGGCACAGCGACACTTAGGAAAATCGAATGAAGCGCTCGAAACATTGAACAAAGCAAAAACAGTGTTAAAGATATCGTACGGTGAGAAGAACTCTTTCGTTAGCACTCA
Source organism: Solenopsis invicta (assembly GCF_016802725.1). Taxonomy (NCBI): domain Eukaryota; kingdom Metazoa; phylum Arthropoda; class Insecta; order Hymenoptera; family Formicidae; genus Solenopsis; species Solenopsis invicta. The sequence continues at coordinate 18,096,495 of NC_052675.1, forward strand.
AATGGCTACTATGGATGTTATGGAGTCATGTGCCATCAATTAAACTATTTTTTGACATATTTATTAAATAATATAACATTTGTCATAAAAATATTATTTGACACAAAGAGTACTTGCTGCAGCCGACATAGGCTTTATCTTTATATTTGATAAAAATATCTCTTACAGAACAATATAATAGAACAAAATGTTAAAAATGCAATAGAAAATATCGGATGTACAAATTGCTAGAAACAATTTAAATAAAAAATCTACAAAAGTAAATGCGTTTTTTTTTTATATTATTTAGGGCCGGTCTTACGAACTTTGATTAATTTAAAAAGTAAGTTGATTAAATTTATGAATAGCTTTAAAAGATATCGATATAATGTATTAAATGTACGTTTTTACGACATTCTTTAGATGAAGTGTTCTATATGTGTACCGATTTTGGATTTTTGTAATCTTTTGAGTAATAAACTATTTTTAAAACTCTTGACACATTTTTTTTATTTACGATATATTATTATTCTAATTCTTCAGACACAAAAATCCGAAAAAATTATATAGTAACTTTTCCATGCATTTTTTAAAAGTGTAGATATAATTTGTAAACAGGTATTACTCTAAATTAATACATATCATACATATTTATAATATCGTATTCATGAATTCATTAGCAAATTAAAACATTAATGTTAAATAATTTAAAATATTAGTGTTAAATTTTTTTATATTTGCCTTTGAGATAAAGTGAATAAAGAATAAAATCCAGCGAGCAGTGTAAGATCTTCAAAATGCGGAACAGATTTGGAAATTATAATTTAGTTTTTTGTTAAGAAAAAGAACTGATAGTGTTTCAATAAACTGATTACTATACTAAGAACTGATGATTACTATTCAATTATCTTAAGAAAAAGAACTGATAGTGTTTCAATAAACTGATTACTATACTAAGAACTGATGATTACTATTCAATTATCTGAAACATTATTCCAATTATTGATATAGTAATCAGTTAACACTTATCAGTTGTTTGTTTCCAGGAGTGTGTGTCCAAGTTTGTAACCTTCATCACGCAGGATTTATTAACGATCGATTTTCTGTGAACGATACGTTGGAAGTCGGTCGGTTGATCGGTCGAGTCGTCTACGCTTTAGAATCTTGTGTATTTGGAATAGAAAGTGTTTCGTAAATTTACTTGTGTTTAAAAAATGAGCGGCGACATAGTAAAAAAAGGAACAACAATCTTGACCGAGAAACCATTCGTCTTTGTTCTTAGCTCAAAGTATAGAACTACACGATGTGATAATTGCTTTAAGAGGTAAGTAACTACTTACAAGCAAAATTGCGAAGAACTTGGTTTTTAATGATTTTCTATTACACTGTTTTATAAGAGCAAGTTCTTCGCAAGTTATTTTTCATAGTTTAAAGAAGTGAAAAAAATAAATAAAATCACGAAATATTTGATCATCCGATGTAGCCGTTATTGGCTTTTCTCGATTTTATAATAATTACATTGTTTTACGTTGAATATTCTTAATTGAATTTTCTATATCATACATTTAATCGCTGTCGAATATATATCTATATATATCCCGGAAACCACTTTTTTATGTATATGATAAATAAAATGTAATTATGTGTAATATATATATGTATTGGATAAGGGAATTTTTGGATATATGTATATATATAAATAGAATAAATACATTTCTATATTAAATTCTATTTATTCAAACAGAAATTTAAATTTTTAACAATAAGGACTTTATTACTTTAAGGAATTTATTTTGTTATATCTCAATGTTCTTCAATCATACAAAGTAAAGTCATTTCAGTTTTAAATATTGAATTTAAAAAAGTACTAAAAGAAAAAATATGAATTCTATAACATATAATTTCTTCGTCGTAATATTAAAAAAACAATTTTGTAGTGAACTGGACTAATGCTTGTCATATTAATTAGAAATTAATCAATACATCTGCTCAAGAGTGGACTTATCTGGAATCTTATAAGAATTATCAAATAATAAAATAATCTATCAAACGTTCTAATTGTAAGATCTCCAATAGAATATAAAATCCAGATATCCCGTAATAACCAGAAATTCTGCTTGGTTTTAGTAAAACACATTCAATAATATACGTCTTGTTAATAAAATAAATTCATTTTTCTCATTGTGATTAGCCAATTTAGAACAATGTTTTTCATTGTTAATGATTTTTTATAAAAAGCTTACAAATCACAGCAATATACATAAATATGTGTGCTATATTATTGCTAATTTGTTGTCAACATTTTGTATTAACAAAAATTAGAAAAAATGATAAAAGTAATAATTTTCTCAGAAAGAGATATATAATTTAAATTTAAATAAGTAAATTCATTAAATTTTCCTGAGTTCCAATAAAATTTCCTTTTAAATTCATAATTTTCAAAGATAAAAGAGAAATTCCCTGAAAATTTCAGGTTTTTTCAGTCCTTCCCTTTTTAGATTCTAACGATAGGAATGATCTTCAACAATTGAGAGATATTTGTAAGATGTGTTTGGAGAAGCAGAAGGGTATAATGCATAAATTTAATATACAACATATCCAAACTCTCGAAATACTTTATATCGCAACATTCAACCTAGGATATTTGGAAGACGCAGAGATTTATGGCAAAGAACTTTTATCAGGATATTTGTAAGTAATGTTTAATCTTTAGAGATAATAAAACGATAATTCATGAACAAAAAATTATTTTTCAAACTCTTAAGTATTAATATAAAATCTCATTTTTATAATATCTCATTTTTATTATTATTGTGGGTATATATGACTGTAATTAAATGAAAATAATCAATGTGAAGTTATTGTTGAATAGGGATTCTTCTTGGTTTTAATAAATAAACTCTAAAAAATAAATGTTAAAGATATCAATGTTTATTTTTTTCAGATTGTATTATGGAGAAGTAGACTCTCACACAGGAATGCTATATTTGACGATGGGAATTATACAGTTGCTTTTAGGAAAATTAAAAGAAGGACTTGAAGTATTGAACAAAGCAAGCGCGATATTAATGATAATATGCGGTGATGAGAATTTTTTTTTGAAAGACGTATTGAAACCACTACTTTCTATAGCTACTATGCAGGCAAGATATTAATCATAAAAGTATTATTTAGCACTAAGATCCATTGCAGATATTGTTTATGGGACGTTATAACAAAAAAAATACAATAAAAAAATATCAAATGTGCAACTTGCTAGAAACATTTTAAATAAAAAATCTGCAAAAGTAAAATGCATTTTTTTAAATATTATTTAGAATCGGCCTTACGAACTTTAATTAACTTAAAAAATCAATTGATAAAATTATTAAATGGGTTTGAAAGATATCAATATGATGTTTAAACACGTTTTCACGTTCTTTAAATAAAGTGTTCTATATGTGTACCAATTTTGGAGTTTTGTAATTTTAGTAATAAACTATTTTTAAAACATTTAACATTTTTTTCATTTACAGCATATAATTATTCTAACTCTTTGTATACAAAAATCCGCAAAAATTAAATATTAACTTTTCCATGCTTTTTTTCAACGTATAGATATAATTTGTAAATAGGTATTTCTCTAAATTATTAAGTATTATATATATTTGTAATATCGTATCCATGATCTCATTGGTAAATTAGAACATCAGTGTTAAATCATTTAAAATATCAAAATTAAATCTTTTTATATTTGCGTTTGAGACAAAGTGAATAAAAAATAAAATCCAGCGAGTAAAGTAAAATTTTCGAAATGAGGAACAGATTCAGAGATTATTATAATGATTATTATTATAATGATTTATAGTTTTGTTATCACGCAGGATTAATCGACGATCGATTTTCTGCGAATGACACGTTGAAAAGCTAGGCATTGGTAACATTGCGGCAAGAATGATAATGCTCTTTTAATATTGATTATTGCTTACAATAATTCTCGGTTTTTAATTCCTCATCTTTAATCATCAAATTTTTCAAAACCTGAACATTTCAATACAAAAAGATATTCAACATGAAATTATTACTTTTGAAACGACATAAAAACATCATAAAGATACTAAGATGTATACCTTACTGGTGATAACTTAAAAATCTGCAAATTTAAATATGCATTTTTATTTTAATATTATTTAGAAATAACTTTCATTAAAAAATGTGTATTCTGCTATTTTGAGTTAGTTAAAATTATGAATTGTTACATCACAAACAATCTATTTAAAAAATACAAGAAACATGTTAAAAATTTGAAAATACAAAGAATGCCGGTTTTTCGCAATTTTCTTTTCCTAATAAAAACAAAATAATTCGCTTTCTTAATGAATACGATTTAAGCAATAGTTACAAAAGATGTGTAGTATGGACAAATAACGATCATGATGTAATTCAAAATCGAAACAAAGTTTCCAGAAGCAAGCTAACATTGTACGTTATTTGTCAGTGTTTTGACGTTAAAAGGCCGACAAAGTCGACAAATAATGTTAGCTTTTTACCTGGGTAATCAATGGTGTATAAGAAATTGTGATATTGATATGTATAAACAAATATAGTACGAGTAAAATGTGTTCGGTGAATTGTTATGTATCAGGTCATTTTATCCGCGTTTCACGTTTAATGGACAATAAAAATAACGCTGCATAGAAATAACAGTGTGTTCCTCGAATTTATTTGTAGAATCGAATATATGGAAAAATACTTTTGTGCAACTATTTCAAAAATTTGTTTAGGCTAAATCTCATTTGAGATATGGTTCCTTCGAAAGTTAGGTAGAGGATACGTACACATGAAAGATAACAAAGAAAAATCCTACGTTAAGCACAAGTTTTTAATATCTAGAAAAAATGTGTAAAATAACGAAGTTGATCGGTCGAGCCGTCTACAAAGCGCGTCTCATTTTACGTTTGCAAGGTTTGCAAGCATTATCTGTTTATTAAACGATAAAATAAGGATGAGATGATTCTAAACCAATGCGGACGTTAGAACTCGTCCAGCCTGGTTTGCTAAACAATTGAAGAGGACCAATAAACGTTGCTTAGCTTTCGTCAGTCTCGCTCAGTCCGCGAATGTGTTTGGATGTATCTTCTAAGAAAGAACTTACTGTTGCAATCAACCACTTTAGTACTGCAAGAGCGTTTTTGTTTTTCAAGGTAATTTCCTTTTTGTGAAGATGTCCTTGTATTTATGATGTCGACCACGCGGAAGGAAACTAATCAATTTCTGCTTGAATATTAGAGGCCAAAAACGGAAGACAACTGCTGTAAGAACAGAATTGAATCAATTTAATCGAAGGCATACCTGGATAATCGCGACAATTCAGAGATTTAGCTGAAAAACATCCTTGAAAATAAAAAGTGTCTATTAAGCAATTGGATATTGAAATCTTTGCGAGAAGTACAATTAGAAAAAAAAAATTGTTTAGCAAGTGCAACTTAAAGCTAGATTTTGTTACGCTTTAGAAACTTGTGTATTTTGAATAGAAAGTGTTTCGTAAATCTACTTATGCTTACAAAATGAGTGGCAACATAGTAAAAAAAGGAACAACGATCATGACCGCTAAACCATTCGTCTTTGTTCTTAGATCGATGTATAGAACTACACGATGTGACAATTGCTTCAAGAGGTATGTAACTACTTACAAGCAAAATTGCGAAGAACTTGGTCTTTAATGATTTTTTATTACACTGTTTTATAAAAGCAAGTTCTTCGCAAATTATTTTTTATAGTTTGAAGAAGTGGGAAAAATAAATAAAATCACGAAATATTATTTGAACATCCAATGTAGCCGTTATTGGCTTTTCTCGATTTTATAATAGTTACATTGTTTTACGTTGAATATTCTAAATTAAATTTTTTATATTATACATTTAATTGCTGTCAAATATATATCTATGTTTATCCCGGAAACCAATTTTTTATGTATATGGTAAATAAAATGTGATTATGTATATGTATAGAAAAGGAAATTTTTGTATATATATATAAATATATATATATATATAAATAGAATAAATGCATTTTTATATTAAATTTTATTTATTTAAACAGAAATTTAAATTTTTAACAATAAGAACTTCATATATTTAAAATAAACTTAAATTCTTTACGTAAAGAAAACAAAATTAATTTCACAAAATGTTCAAATAGTATTCAAATAGCATTCAAATAGTAGAACGTTCGGATAATGGAACTTTGGATTTGGAGGCTCTACCGTACTTATTTTTTAATAAAATTTAAACATCAAATAGAAGCAAGTGTTATTTCCAGAATGGAATAAACACTATTTCTCTTTATTTTTCCACAAAAATTTCACAAAGTTAAACCTGTGTCCAAATGTATGCTTTTATAAGTATCTTGTAATTGCCATCGTGTAAAATTTATATTTACAGTGGAAAAATGTTAAAGTGTTCGGGTTGTTCGTATGTACATTACTGTAACCGTAATTGTCAAAAAGAATCGTGGCCGATACACAAAGTAGAATGTGCACGTTTGAAAAAAATACCGTTGGATTTGTGGCTAGATGATGCACGAATGATGGCACGTATAATTATCAAACTCAATCAAGGTGGGGCAGATGAAGTGGGTTATTATACTGAGAAAAACTACAAGAAATTTGAGGATTTAGTGTCTCGTAAGTATGCTTTCATTCTTTTCTAAGAAAAGACACAGTAAGAAAAAAAATTATGAGTATATGTATATTCAACTTGTTTATCTGGCCTACAGATTATTCGGAAATAATAGTGGACATAGAGCGAAAGGCACATTTTGCCATGATATATAGAATTTTATACCAGTTACTCGATGAAACACTCATGCCTAATACTTCGGAGTTAATAAGCATTTATGGCAAGATGTGTACTAACCGTTTCACCATAACGGATAATTGTCTAAACAACATTGGTATTGGCCTTTATCTGGGAGCGTCTGTCATAGATCATAGTTGCAAACCCAACGCGATCGTTATTTTTGAAGGGACTACTATCGTTGTCAAAACATTAACGGACCTTCCTTCTTTGGACTGGTCACAGGCAAGCATTCGCAAAGATGCATATTTTAGTAGAAAAATATTTAACTCTTTTATTTTATGGCAATATAATTGATTCAATCTGTTGATGAATCTTAGTAGTTAAAAGGGCATCGGCATCTTTAAAATTGCTTTTCAGTTTTATAATTTATATAATTTTATTTTGCATAGATAAAAATATCATACACCAACTTACTTGAAACTAAAAAAGACATACGTGAGAAACTGTACAGTTCGTACTACTTCTGGTGTGATTGTGAAAGATGTAAAAAAGAGGAACCAATGGATGAAGCAGCCGCGTGTCCAAACTCATCGTGCGACGCACCGTGTTCGATTGAAGTTAACGAATGCGTGAAGTGCAGCACAAAAATATCTGCAGATTTTAAAAAGACATTTCGTGAAGTCGTTGACTTTACCACTTATCATTTGGAAAAAATAAAAATTATATCTTGTATCCTTTTAATATTCACTTTAGGAAAGCTAATTTTTTTAAATAGATTTATCAATTTTATAACAATGTGTATTCTATAGTATGCAATAATAGTGTTCTATGATATTTCCTTATTAATGGCAATAGCTCAATGTAGGTACTTCGACATTGCAAAAGAAGCATTTGAAAATTACCAGGCGTATCAAAAATTTTATTCCTCGGTAAGATTAGAGAATTTTTTAATACAGGTTTGAAATAAATTAATTTTATTATATCTTAATGTTCTTCAATTGTACAAAGAAAAGTCACTTCAGTTTTAAATATTAAATTTGAAAAAGTATTAAAAGAAAAAATATAAATAAAACATATGATATTGTTTGTTGTAATATAAAAAAAATTTGTTTAGTAAACTGGACTAATGCTTGTCATATTATAATAATTAGAAATCAGTCAGTACGTTTGTTCAAGAGCGGATCAATCTGCAAATCTTGTAAAAATTATTAAATAATAAAATAGTCTATCAAACGTTTTAATTATAAGATCTTCAATAAAATATAAAATCTAGATATCCTGTAATAACCAGAAATTTTGCTTGGTTTTAGTAAAATACATTTAATAATATATGTCTGGTTAATACAATAAACTCATTTTTCTCAGTGTGATTAAACACGACGCTAATTTAGAACAATGTCTTTCATTATCATTGATTTTTTATGAAAAACTTACAAATCACAGCAATGTACACAAATATGTATGCCATATTTATTACTAATTAGTTGTCAATATTTGGTTTTAACAAAAATTAGAAAAAAATGATTGAAAATTATTAATTTTGTCATAAAAAGATATTTAATTTAAATTTAAAAATAAATTCAATAAATTTTCCAGAGTTTGAATAAAATTACTTTTTAAATACATAATTTTCAAAGATAAAAGAGAAATTTCTTGAAAATTTCAGGTTTTTTCAGTCCCTTCCTTTTTGGATTCTAACAATATTAGGAATGATCTTCAACATTTGAGAGATATTTGTAAGATGTGTTTAGAGAAGCAGAAGGGTATCATGCATAAATTTAATATGCAACATATTTATATTCTCGAAGCAACTTATAACTTTGTATTCACCCTAGGGTGTTGGGAAGATGCAGAGATTTATGGCAAAGAACTTTTGTCAGGATATTTGTGAGTGATGTTTAATTTTTTTATATAAGACAATAATTTATGATAAAAAACATAAATATAAAGATTAGGTCAGAGAAACGAGCTAAATGATTTGGACATTCCAAGATTTATATTTCCAATATTTTGAAACGATGGATCGATCAAAACTATAAATTGATCAAGGTCACTTCGCAGTTATATTTCTTAAAGACTTGTATTTGATCTGATGAAAGCTAAGTATAGCCGAAACGTTCCTTATTAATTGCAATTTGCGTATTAATATGTTTTTAATTGACATCCAAATTATTTAGCTCGTTTCTCTGACCTAATCTTTATATTTATGTTTTTTAACATCAATACGAGTGTTTTTATTATTTATCACTGAATAATTTATCATCATAAAATTATTTTACTAACTTTCAAATATTAATGTAAAAATTTTATTTTTCTTGTTGGTATATGTGACTGTAATTAGATGAGACTAATTAACGTAAAATTATTGTTGAATAGGGATTCTTCATGATTTTAATAAATAAACTTGAGAAAATTAATGAAAGTTAAAGGTATTATTGTTTATTTTTTTACAGATTGTATTATGGAGAAGTATACCCTCAGACAGGAGTGCTATATTCGACGATGGGAATTACACAGTTGCATTTAGGAAAAATGAAAGAAGCACTCGCAGCACTGAACAAAGCAAGCGCGATATTAATGTTAATATTCGGTGATGACTATTTTTTTTTGAGAGACGTATTGAAACCATTGCTTTTTATAGTTACTAGGCAGGCAAGATATTCATCATAAAAATATTATTTGGTACTATGATCTATAGCAGATATTGCTTTTGGGACACTATAATAGAAAAATATGTTGAAAATATAATAGAAAATATCAAATGTACAAATTGCTAAAAACAATTAAATCAAAAATCTGCAAAAGTAAAATGCATTTTTTTAAAAATATTATTTAGGATCTGCTTTACGAACTTTAATTTACTTAAAAAATGACTTGATTAAATTTATTGAATGGCTTTGAAAGATATATCAATATGATGTTCGTACACATTCTTTAAATAAAGTGTTCTATATTTGTTCCAATTTTGGATTTTTGTAATTTTTAGTAATAATAAACTACTTTTAAAACACTTGACATTTTGTTCATTTATAGCATGTAATTATTCTAATTCTTCGGACACATAAATCCGAAAAAGTTAAATATTAACTGTTCCATGCTTTTTTTTAACGTGTAAATATAATTTGTAAATAGATGTTTCTCTAAATTATTATGCATCGTTATTCATATTTGTAATATTGTATCCATGATTTCATTGTCAAATTGAAACATCTGTGTTAATTCTTTTTATATTTGCGTTTGAGATAAAGTGAATAAAAAATAAAATACAGCGAGCAATGTAAGATTATTAAAAGTGAGGAACAGATTTGGAGATTATTATAATGATTTACAGTTTTGTTATCACGTTAGATTTATCAACGATCGATTTTCTGTAAATGATACAAAAAGTTATCAGCGTTGCTAATAACTTTGTGGCGAGAGAGATAATACTTTTTTAATCTTTATTATTGCTTACAATAATTCTCAGTTTTTAATTCCTCATCTTTAATTATTAAATTTTTCAAAACTTAAACATTTCAATACAAAAATTTCAATACATTTAACATGAAATTATTACTTTTGGAACAACATAAAAAAAATCTTGAAAATATTAAAATATATACATTAATGGAGACAGCTTAAATTAAAGATTTACAAATTAAAATATGCATTTTTATTTTGATGTTATTTAGAAATAACTTTCTTTAAGAAATGTCTTCTGCTATCTTGAATTAGTTACAATTATGAATTGTTACATCACAACCTATTAAAAAAATACAAGAGACGTTAGAAAATTGAAATTACGAAGAATGCCGGTTTTTCACAATTTTTTCGTAGTAGAAAAATATATCTGCTTTCTTAACGAATACGATTTAACCAGTATAGTTGCAAAAGTATATAGTACGGATAAACAACAATTATAATATAATTCAAAATTGAAACAAAGTTTCTAGAAGCAAGCTGACATACGTTGTTTGTCATCATTTTGACGATAGGAATTATACAGTTGCTCTTAGGAAAATTGAAAGAAGCACTCGGAGCACTGGACCAAGCAAGCGAAAGGACGACAAATAACGTCAGCTTTTTATACGTATCAATATCAGTTCTTACTGTTAATTATAATCAGCAGTAAGAACTGATATTGATACGTATGAACAATAATTATAGCACAAGTGAAATGCGTTCGGACTAATCGCGTCATACTATCCATGTTTTTCGTTTAATGAACAACAAAGATTGAATGACGCAACAACGCTGCATAGCGTTGACAGTTCCTCGAATTCATTTGTAAAATCGAGTATATGGGAAGACTATATTTTTGTGCAACTTTTTCAAAAATTTTGTTCAGGACAAACTTCATCTGAGACATTGTTCGTTGAAAGTTAGGTAAAAGATACGCACACATAAAAGACGAAGAAGAATCTTACTCTTTGAATTATTTAAAGTGGAATTTCATCTAAAAGAGTGAAATTCCACTTTAAAAGTGTGAAAATCCTGCCACTCTATCAAAACTGGCAGGATTTTCACACTTTTAGAATGGGATTCCACTCTAAAGATTTTAGAGAGTACGTTAAGCATAAGTTCTTCATATCCAGAGAAAGTGTGTAAAATATCAAGTGATCGGTCAAGCCGTCTTCAAAGCGCATTCCATTTTACGCTTGCAAAGTTCGCAAGCATTATTTGTTTCTGTTCATCAGTTGATAAAATAAGGATGAAATGATTCCAAAACCGTTGTGAGCATTAGAATGTGTCCATAGCGGTTTTGAAAATAATTGATTGAAGAGGGGCGATCAGCGTTGCTCTGAGTGGCTCATCTTAGGTGTGTGTTTCCCCTACCAATTTTCAATTTAACGCCGCTCTTTCTTTTTGATATCATTGGCTGTTTCGTTAGTCTCATCGAGTTCGCGAATGCGTTTGGACGCGTTTCTCCTAAGAGTTGCTGATGCAATCAACCACCTTGGTGCTGCAAGAGCGTTTTTATTTTTCAAGGTAATTTCTTTTTTGTGAAGATCTTACATTTATGATATATTGGTCACGCGGAAGGAAACTAATTAGATTTCTGCTTGAATATGTATATGGATCAAAAACAAAAGACGACTGCTTTCAGATTGGAATTGGATCACTTTGATCGAGTGCATTGCATGATCGCAATTTAGGGATTTAACTGAAAGCCATCTCAAATAAAAAGTGTCAGTTAAGCATTTGAACATTGAAATCTTTGCGAGAAGTACAATTAAAAAAGAAAAAATTTGTCTAGCAAGTGCAACTCGAAGCTAGATTTGATCACGCTTTAGAACTTTATGTATTTCGAATAGAACGTATTTCATAAATTTTTACTTGTGCTTATAAAATGAGTAACATGAGTAAAATGAGTAATGGCAACATAGTAAAAAAAGGAACAACGATCTTGACCGATAGACCATTCGTCTTTGTTCTTCGTTCAGCTTATAGAACTACGCGATGTGACAATTGCTTCAAGAGGTATGTAACTGCAAACAAGCAAAATTGCGAAGAACTTGACCTTTAATAGTTTTCTATCACACTATTTTATGATCATTAAAAAGCAAGTTCTTCGCAATTTTAGTTTGAAGAATTAAAAATTGTATATAAAAATTGTGTATAAAATATTGAATAATTTTTAATATGACCATTTGTTAACATTTCTCAATTTTAATTACATTCCCTTTTGTTACATATTTTTAATTAAATTAATTTTTTATATTATATATCAAATTACTTTCGAATATACATGCATTTGTTTTATTGTTTTATCATACACTACATTGCTATAATAATCATGCTCGTCTAAATGGGCTAAAACAAAACCTAACTTTGAAAAATTTTTATGGGAAAAATAGGGAAGTGTTTATTTTATGGGAAAGATAACATATTTCTCTATTTAACATTTAAATTTTATTTAAAAAAATATAAAATGGTGTTATTCAAATTTTCCTAATTTATATTTTGTAAAAACAAAACTTCATTACTGTGATCATTACTGCTTCCATAGGACTGAGAAAATATGATAATCTTTGTAAAATTGAAACGTACATCTGATGTTTGCTATTTTTTTAAATATTTCTATTGAACAAAATATCAAAATAAAAAGTAGTATAAGTTTTTTATTATAAATTTTGTTCGTTTAGCCATGCTACTAAAATCTAAGAATTGTCAAAAATCTTACATTAAGCACAAATTTGTAGTATCTAGAATGAGCAATATCAAAAGTCCATTGACAGAGCAATCTTCAAAATACAATGTTATAGTGTTACCATTTTATATTAAAAAAAAAAAAAAGAGCGAGAGAGAGAGAGAGAGAAATTTACCTTGTAAATACCATTGTGTAATTTATCTTAGCAGTGAGAAATTGTTAAGGTGTTCAAGTTGTCAATATGTATATTACTGCAACCGTAAGTGTCAGAAACAATCGTGGCGAATACACAAGCTAGAATGTGTATGTTTGAAAAAAACATTACCAGGAATGTTGCCAGATTCTGTCCGACTCGTGGCACGTATAATTATCAAGCTCAAACAAGGTGGGGCTAACGAAATGGACTATTACACTAAGAAAAACTACAGAAAATTTGCGGATCTTTCGTCTCGTAAGTACACTTTTACACATTTCTAAAAAAAGAAGACATTACGAAAAAAATCACAATTACACATTTAACTTGTTTATTTGGTCTACAGATTATTCGGACATGAAAGTGGACGCGAAGCATATGCCACCTTTCATTGCATTGTGCGCGATTTTAATCGAGTTTCTCGATGAAACACTCATGCCTAGTATTGCAGAATTGATAAGTATTTATGGCAAGATGAATACTAATCGTCTCGAAATACAGGACGAATTGCTGAAAGTCGTTGGATTTGGCATTTATTTGGGAGCATCCGTAGTGGGTCACAGTTGCAAACCCAATGCAGTCGCCACTTTTGAAGGAACTACTGTCATTATCCGAACATTAACGGATCTTCCTTGCTTGGACTGGTCACAGGTATTGACAAAAATGCAATTTTTAATAATCGAAAAACAGCTCTTATGATTTAAAAAATATTTTGTTATCTTTAACTATTTCATTATTATTCTTAAAAATTCAGTGTAATGAATTCTACTGACTCTTGATCATTAAAAGTAACAATTTTACTTAGGACATGCCTTACATTTGATAATTTTATTTTGTACAGATAAAAATCTCGTACATCGACTTAATTCAATCTAAAAAGGACAGACGCGAGAAACTGTACAATTCGTATCATTTCTGGTGTGATTGCGAAAGATGTAAAGAAGAAGAATCACTGACCGAAGCAGCCGCCTGTCCAAATTCATCATGTGATTCGCCGTGTTCGATCGATGCTGACAAATGCGAGAAGTGCAATACGAAAATATCTGTAAAATTTAAGGAGACGTTTCAGGAAATTGTTGACTTTACCAATCATGATTTTGAAAATATAATATTTATTGCTTGTATCCTTTTCATATTCATATTAAGAAAGTTAACTTTTTTTTTGTCTTAATGTATCAATTTTTGTAACAATGCATGTAAGATTCTATGATGTTTCTTTAAAATGTCAATAGTTCTTCGCGATTTGAATACATTCTCTTGGATTAAGAGGTTTTTGGAGAAACAGAAAAATGTAATGTATAAATTTAATGTACACCATATTTGTACTCTCGAAAAAATTTATATTGCATCAGTGAACTTGGAGTATTGGAAAGAAGTAGAGTTTTACAGCAAGCAACTCGAGGCAGGATATTTGTGAGTGAAATTATACAGATAACGGGACAATTCATGAAATCATTTTTCCAACTTAGTCTTATTTTTTATATTTTATTTATTATAACATTATAAGTCATTATATGTAACTGTAATTAGCTCGGAATAATCTGTGAGAAATAATTGCCGAATAAAAATTTTTTCCGATTTAAAAAAAAAAGCTATAAGATTATTAATTTTAATTGAAAATATTGCCCGTTTTTTTTCAGATTCTACTATGGGGAAGCGTACCCTCAGTTAGGAATGCTGTATCTTACGCTAGGAAGTGCACTGTTGAACTTGGGAAAACCGAGAGAAGCTCTTAGAACATTGAACAAAGCAAACACAGTATTAATGATAACGCACGGTAATAAGCATTTGTTAGTGAGAGAAGTATTGAAACCATTGCTTTGTAATGCTATTTTGTTGTCAAGATTTTCGTCATAAAAATATTGCTTATTGGACGTTGTAATAGAAGTGTTAAAAATGCAATAGAAAGTGCTAGATGATGTGCATATGTTACTATTGAAACTGTTTAAATCAAAGATCTGTAAAAATAAAATGTTTTTCTTTTTTTATTTTATTTGGAGCCGGCCTTACCAACTTTAAAAAACTTAATCGGCCGATTAAATTTTATTTGTTCCGAAAAATATCCATAATTTAAGATATTCATCTAATTGTAAGCACATTTCCATATTCTTTAGATAAAGTGTTTCGTGTGTGTGTAACGATTTTGTATTTTTGAAATTTTTATTAATAAAGTTTTTAAAATGTATTTTTGAATTTTCACGTATATTGGTCTAATTGATTATTCTAAATTCCTCGGACATAAAAATTCAAAAAATTAATTTTTTAAATGTTTTTTTCAAACATAAATATTTGTAAAAAAATTTTTGTAAATTATGTATTATATATTATTTGTAATATCTGTCTATGATTCGATATTTGATTGGCAAATTGGAATGCAACATCTTCAAAATAAAATATTGATTTGGATGAGATCAATGATTTATGGTTTTGTTATCTTGCGGGATTTATCGACGATCGATTTTTTATGAGTGGCACGTTGAAGGCGGTCGTCGGCGCTGCCAACTTTGCGGCGTCGAGAGAGAGAGAGAGAGAGAAAGAGAGAAAAAGAGAGAACCAGCTGCTTTATATGACAGCTGTCTCACAGCGGAGTCGTATTCAACAGCAAAAGATCCGGCTTCGTTCACGCTTCGTTCGAAGCGTGCGACACATGTGGTGAGCGCAATTTCACGCGAATTTCCGACGAATCCTCGGGATGATTTTGACCGCACGTTGCGTGATTTATCGAGCTCTCCCGACGAAAAAAATTCCGTTTGGGTTAGAGTCGGTTTCGTTCGCGCGAGGATGCGTGGGTTTTAATTACTCCGATGCTTGTACTTATCCCCTCCGTTTCAGAAGGATACGATATGTTTCGCAGTAACGACGTGGATAGAATTCGTCAGTGCTATAATAATCCTCATATGAAGCATTTAAGTTGTTTATCATCGTTATCACTCGCAATATGTTCTCAGTTTGCGTCGTAAACCACGAAGTGTTTTCTGATAATTCGTCACGAAAATTATACAGTCTGCATCTTTTGCTCAGTAAAAAATATATGATATATTTATGTTACTATTTCTTATGTTTTACAAGTATTTTTGGTGTTATTTTTGCAAAATTTTTTACTTTTATTTTTGTATATTTTCTACAGGTGTTCATAGCAAACTCTCTTTTTCAGGCATCAAAGTTAATTTCATAAACTAATGCTTCTTTGAGGAAAGATCGCATGATGTTTAATGCTATTAAGAGACTAACTGGAAAATCCGATGGGGTCGGCAATGCATCTCCCAGACCAGCCCATCAATCCATGCCGACGAATCTTCAACGGAAGTTTGCCAAAGGGGTGCAATATAACAGTAAGTACATTGCACATACCTTAGATGTAGATGATTGAGTAGAACACCAGTTGTAATGCAAACTTTACACATTATTTTTAGTGAAAATAATAATAAAAGGAGACAGGAATGTAGGAAAGACATGTTTATTCCATAGACTGCAGGGCCAAAAGTTTATCGAAGAGTATATACCTACGGAAGAGATTCAGGTGGCGAGTATACAGTGGAATTACAAGGCCACCGACGATGTGGTCAAAGTAGAGGTATGGGATGTCGTAGATCGTGGCAGACGCCGACGAAAGTTGGAAGGTCTGAAAATGGACAATGTTCCAACTAACGCGGAGAATGCTGTGGAGGAGCCTGCTCTGGACGCTGAATTCCTTGATGTTTATAAAGGCACTAACGGTGTCATTATCGTCATGGACATCACGAAGAACTGGACGTTCGACTATGTCCAGCGTGAGCTGCCGAAGATACCTAGCCATATACCTGTCATTGTTCTCGGCAATCACTGTGACATGTCACATCACAGAACCATCACCGCGGATCACGTGACGTACTTCATAGATTCGCTGCAAGAAAGATTAGCACAAGTAATTGAAACGATTGTTAACATTATGATTATTGCAAGTTTTGTTATCAACATATTTTCTTATAGTAAATTTAAAAAGGTCAAAATTAATTTGTCTAGCAAGAATTTAATTAAAATCTTTTTTAATTTCTAAAATTCTTTTTTAATTTCTAAAATTAAGAAATTAATTATTAATTCCATTCTTTGTCTCAATCTAACAGTTCTTAATATTTTAATAATACTAGAGCTTTCTGCACATAATTCCAGAAAGTTAAAATTTTTTAGTGAAGTAAAATCTGTATTTTATTAGTAAAATATTTTATTAAACCAACTTCTCGAAAATAACCTTTATAATTCATATCATAGTACTCGTAGCTCCAACTAAAAACAAAAACTTCTCTCAATTTAGAATTTAAATAAATTGTTGCAGGTGAGATACGCAGAGTCATCGATGCGAAATGGCTTTGGCCTAAAATTGCTGCATAAATTTTTTAATCTACCGTTTCTCCAGCTGCAACGTGAGACACTGTTGAAGCAGCTTGAAACTAACGAAGAGGAGACGCGTCTGACTATTCAAGAGCTCGATCTCTTCCAGGACAGCGACGATGCCGATTACAACAAATTCCTAGATAATCTCGTGAATCGTAGAAGAGCCCTCGCCGACTCAGTGTCCGCCAGCAATCTAGTCTCAAATGTTCCGTCATCTATGAGTAATTATCACCTTGCCTCCTCTAGCACAAATGCTATCGGAGAGGTCAAAAGATCGATCTCGATGCCTGGTCCGATCGGCGGTGGAACTCCAATACCAGTGAAAAATTTGGAAATAAAATCCTTACCGAGGAAAGACAACTCGACGGCAAGTACATCGGACAACGTACCCAATTCTAAAACGCAGATTGCAACGTCATCCATTACGCAAAATTCCGCTGCTAAAATAGAAGCGGCTAAACCAGCTGAATCTATCAATAATGAGGGAAAAGATTCGATCAATCGATCATCGTCACTCATGTCTAAAATCTTTGGCCATAAGAAGGAAGACGAGACAGATGGGTCAAAACTGCCAAATAAAAGTGTTAGTTTGAAAGAACCGTTGACTAGTGTTGAAGACTTCGTACCCGATGGAATGCTGGACAAATCGTTTTTAGAAAGCCCGAACTCTAATTCTCTCACTCCAGAGCCAGATCTTGCGCCAACTCAAGAAGACGCAGAATCTGAGAGGTGAGTAAAGAATTTTCTAAACTTGAACTTATACTTCTAGGAAACGTAAGTAGAAGGTAGACTAAAAAATAATATATACAATATTATACTTTGGCTTACAAATTACTTGTGATTTTGTTTAAATTTATTTTAATAGCTAGAGATATTAAAACTTATGTAAATTATTACATTACTGTTCCTTAAAATCTATAGTTTTTTTTTCTTTACCTTCTTTTTTTATTTTTTTGTATTTATCAATGATTACTTTTTATTGTCTTGCAAAGTTTTTTCAGTAATAAAATTCTCTAAAATTCTTTAATATATTGTTACAATTAATACAACTTTAATATTAAAAATTATTTTCCATTTTATAATATATTATCATAATATTAAAGTAACATAATATAATATTTTTACGCAGTGACATGGAGACTGGCAATCCTCTGGTAGCTGGTTACGAGGATGATTTGTCATCGATCGAAGAAGTAGCTTCTCCTGAACAGCCAAAATTAGCAGAAAATCCTCTGTCCAAACAGAAACACAAATTAGAACCATTAGCAGGTCCAGAGATAAATATCGAGAAACCAAAACAAGTCACGAAACGCGATTCTGTTTCTTCTATAGAGCAAGAATTGCGTAACTCCAACGAATATGAATCGAACGAACAATCAGACATAAACTCGGACGCTTTTGATAGTTGGTTGCGACGAGATTCGAAATGGCGACAAAGTCCTGAAGGTGGTGAAGACGTGAGCAGCACCAGTATGAGGAAAGATAGACTGGAATTGAGCGACAAGAGTCTGGACGTTAGCGTGACAAGTTCTAATGTTCACTTAGAGCTACTTGATGACACTAGCATGCGCCACGTAAGCTCTAATGCCAGTAGTCCGGTGATGAAGGAGAAAAAGAAACACAAAGAAAAGGTAATTGTTTCGTATAAGCAGTAAAAGAAAATTTTTATTTGATTAGTTGAGTGCGTGTATTCTTCTCAATTTTGCAATTATCATGACTGATTTTGAATCATATTTTTTTACCACTTTAGGGAGATGAAAAAGAGAAGAGGAAAAAAAAGAAATCGAAAGATAAGGATAAGGAAAAAACAGAGAAGACTGAAAAGAAAAAGAAACGGTCATCGCATCGCTCGAAGGATGAAAATCGAGAGCGTGACGAACTTGAGGAGTTTTTGAACGGTTCGGTTACGAGAATCGGCGTTGATGTGGCCTACGAGGCGATTTAGCGTTCTGGAAATATTATCGATAATGACTTTTAAGTTACGCATCTTCCAAAAAAAGGACTTCGCTCTCTTCGATGTAATGTATGTTACGCTCCCCCTCGAAACAGTGGAGAAAGATTATTTTTCCCGGAAAAGAAATAATGCGTTTCGGGATTGTGCTGTTAACCTGCGAGAGAATATACTCATTTTCCGCGAATTCGGCGAGACGCCCGTTTTACGAGCCGCATTTCAGCCGGATTCGGCATTTCAGTCTGCCATGATAAAAATTTTATCGAGGGATATGTTTCAGCGGTCAAATCTGCACTTATTTATATTGCATTTCCGATTTTGGATATTTGACGATTTTTAATAAGCATTTAAAAGACCATGTACATGGCGATGAGTTTGTTGTATGAATGAATGTAATAGAAGAATATATTATACCTACGTGATATGACGACTATGTGACATTACAATGGCATACTTATGAAATTATTTATTATATTTTCTATTTTTAATATCTGTGTTCACTTAAAGTAAGATTCATATGTATATTTATCGTTGATATCATTTATAAATTTTCTCTTTAGCTTAACGCATGCTCTGTCCTTGTTGAATATAATTCTTTTAAAGAAGTTATTCTATATAAGAATGTTACGTTATTGTTGTATTTTTCATAATGGTGTATAGCATTGTACGATCATTGCAGCTTCATGTTAATAAATGTATATAAAATAAATTTTTTGTCTATTTTTTTAGTTTATACAATGTATTATCAACAAACATGTATATAAAATTGTTTTTAAAAAATAAAAATCAAATACATAAAACATTTAAAACTAAAATGAGAGAAATGCATTTGTCCTTTACAGCTGAATTTCTTGTATTATTTCTTTTCTCTTTTCATCTTTTTCTCTTTAAAATAGTGCAACCTTTGACTATACAATAGTCAAAGAGTGCAACTACGAGGAACAAACCTCTCACTTGTTCATGATAGAAATTCTACCATGCTGTTACTCTCACTCAAATGTGATCGTTTGGTTAAGTGTAATCATAACCTTCACATTTTCAAATTTGTCCTTTTTATTATTTTCTGCATGTGAGATAGTTGTTATTAAAGTTCTTATAATAAGAATTCTAGTTGTTATATGCTGATAGTAAAAAAGATAAAGTGCGTAAATTATAACTAAAACGGTTTATTATAACCTTTAGTTCAGTGCACGTAGGTGCACGTCTGGTAGTAAATTTGACATAGACGAGTTGTAAATTTATACATAATCAAAAATACGAACCAAAAAACTTAAAGTAAATCATAAAAATAATATTAAATTGCAAAATCCTACAAATTAATTTTATTAGTATTTCATTTAAAAATTACGATTATGTAAATTAGTTTTTAATAATATTGTAATGGTTGCTTATTCTATTATAAAAAAATAAATGTTCATGAAAATAAGTGCCTCATAATTTTAAAGATTTATCTTAATTATTCTTCTTCATTGTTTACTGATTATTTATACTTAGTTATTTTTGTGTAATAATAGAAAAATATTTAAATATTATTTATATAGGAACTATTAGTAAAAAGCTGTTCTAAAAGATTACTTGACTTTTCATCAGAAGATTCAGGAAGTAAATACATTAATATTAACACTGGTAGTAAAAATGGGAACATTAATCAACAAAGATATAATTTTTTAGACTAAAAATTATCTGTATTGAATAAATTGATGAAATTAAATTTTGTATCTATAGCAAGGCATTATTTCTTAAGCAAAATGCCTTACTATGCAGTAGCCAGGGGTCTAAAACCTGGAATTTATGCCACTTGGTAAGGCAATTAATTTAATGACTTGATCTAATGATTATGTGTCAGCAAAAATAAATAAGAGCTTTTGTTTTTAATAGGGATGAATGCAAGAGTCAAGTTCATAAATTTCCTGGAGCGATATATAAAAAATTTATAACAGAAAGAGAGGCTGAAAACTTCATAAAAGAACGTTCCTCTTCAATTAAAGGTACAAATTCTACTAGAATCCTTGCTTCATCGAAAATTGTTAAATCCGTGAGGTAAATATCATAGATAAAAGACAGAAGTAAAATATATGTATGTGTGTGTGTGTGTGTGTAGAATTATTACATTTTATTATATCATAAAATTCAAGCCAAGCATTAAAGTTAATATTTTATTTAGCTCTCAAGCCCTGCCAGAACAATTGTTTGCACTTGGTGGAAAGCAGTCTGCAATCACTCATACAAAACCATTATTATTTTCAAAAAGAACTTTATCGACAAGTAATGATAATGAACAACCAAGTAAGAAGAGGAAAATAGCAGACATTTCAGATAATTGCCTCGAATCAGCTCAGTATCTTGATCAGGTTTGAAACAAATAAAATGCTTCTCACAAGAAGCATATGAAACTAGAAAGTCAAACCAATTGATCCATTTGTTCTATTTATTATTTTATTAAATATATAACTAGTTAATAATTTTATCAATTTTTTTCATTTCATGGAGTTGATGGGTTTGATTACTATGATTTTTGAGATTTGTGTGTTAGTTTAAAAATAAGAATAAATTGTACTGTAAAGATACATTGTATAAATTTGACATTCTGTAGGATGACAAAACGAATTTTATTGTGGATGAAGAGGGTTACGTGAATGTTTTCACGGATGGCGCATGCAGTTCAAATGGGTACAAGAATGCGCGAGCTGGTATTGGTGTTTGGTTCAAAGACAATCATCCCTTGTATGCTTTATTTTCTCAGTCTCATTAATTGTGTATCAGAATTTAATAAACCTATGCGTAATACAGTTATAATTTTCATAGAAATGTATCCAAACCAGTGGAAGGACGATGTACCAACAACATGGCAGAAATCCAAGCTGTCACAGTTGCTGCAAGACAGGCAAAGAAAGCAGGAATCAAGAAGCTAAAAATCAACACAGATTCCAAATTCCTTATTTCCTGCATCACAAAGTGGATGCCAAACTGGAAGAAAAAAGGGTGGATCACAGCAAACAACAAACCAGTTATAAACAAAACAGAGCTGCTAGAAATGGAGAGAGAACTGGAGTCTTTGACCATTGCTTGGGTAAGCAATTTTTTAAAGTTTTTTAAAAATATAATTTAATGTTATATATAATATACATTTATAAATGTTTATAAGTAATGTAATATAAATATACACCATTGTGAAAGTATATATAAAATGTCTATTTTCCAGAATCATGTAAATGGACATGTAGGAATTTATGGTAATGAAATGGCAGACAAGCTGGCAAAAGAAGGCTGCTTGCAATGTCAAAGTCAAGATAACAAAATTAATAATAATTAAAAATAAAAGTATTTCCTAAATTAAGGAGTGTCCCATTTGACCATGTTGCAATTGGCAGCTACTTATAGCGAAACTTTTCTCTTAGAACAGTTTATCAAAATATTTTATATTAAATTAGCCAATTAGCAACATTATTAATTGGGTGTCATCCTTAAATTACTTATTTTATTTTTGTGTACACACACCCATATATATGTAAACTTTTCTATAGAAAATATTGTATAGGTATTTATTATAAAATTAATGTAACGTATATAATATGTACTTTCTTTCTATTGAATAGACTATTATGAAAAATATAACACAATCATGGATACAAAAATTACTGAAGTTTTACATACATACATATATATATATATATATATATATATATATATATTAAACTGATTCATAAAAGCTATAATTATTAATTTATACAGAAATCAATCGAGTTCAACACTAGAATTTCACTGTTTTTGTTCAGTGGATTTGTAAATGATAATGGTTATAATTCTCTATAAATTAGTCTGGTTATATTTTTATAAACAGATTTTTGTAACATCAAAATTATAATTGCTGTTAAATTATTTAAAAAAAAAAGGAGCTATATGCTGTTATGTAAATATAAAAATATTAAGCAAATATAAATGCAAAAATACTGAAATATTATTGTTAAATTAAATTTACATAAATTGTTACATAATTTACATGTTAATCTATTTACATAAATACATTCCTTTGGTGTTGTAATAAAGGATATCAATTGTTAAATCAGTGTGAACTTGATAAACAAATATTATTTTTGTGTAGATGAAGCAGAAGCATTTGCATCCTCGTTCGTTGTCTGCTGGCTTAGCGATTTTGATCTTGTTGAGATTTGTTTAAGAAGAGTGTAAATGTCCTCCGGAGACACTTGTAACGCTAATAATTCCAACACGATGCTATAACAAAGAGAATTGTATTATAATAAAATTGAAAGTTAGGTTATGTTTCGTGAGCAAAATTCGATTTTCAATAAATCGTCGCAGAGTGTTTTACCGTAAAACGCCGGGTACCGTAGAGATTCCCGTTATTTCGGCCAGTTCAATCAGTTCCTGCTGATGCGATTGCGAAAATGCCATTTTTCGCAAAATTCGTGAATTGTGCAAATTGTAAGACTTTCAGATTTGCCGCGGGAAATTACTTACAGGAAATAAGCTCGAAATTCAGGATAGGCCCTAAGCAACTGTAGCATTTAAAGATGATTGGTTGGATCCAAAAGTAAAAACCAATTATTTTCAACTGAACAGCACGTCAGGCACCCAATGAAATTTTTCAAACGGTCACGTGCTACGTAAATACTGGGAATCACAGATTTCAAATTTCTATAAAAAATGTTATGTATACATCTACATATCAGCTATATACATCGTGTGTAACGTTTAATCACAAAGAGGAAAAGCGCCATTTGTGTAAGAAGTCCTCTGACCAACGTGATTCAGATGTTTGCACGGCAGACAGAAGGCTGAAGAACGTTAATTGTGTGATAATTGCTAATTGATTAAGTAAGTGGTTTAACAAACGTCACTTTTCGTTCACGAAAAGATAGAATGATTAGAAAGAAAATCGATCCTAGATAACCATATTTTGATTAAATTGAACTGACGAGGACTTGCTTGTCCATGGTCCGTTGCTCTTCTGTCGTAAAATAAATCTTCGTATATGCATGAAATGTTGTAATTGGGATTGCAATTTAGAGAAATATCGCGGAATTGTTAGTCAATATTAACTCGACGATAGTAATGATGAAGGGATAGTTGAGACTAGGTTAAAAATTAATATTATCTTGACATATGTCTTCTTTTATAACTGTATTCTGATGGCTACGTCTTCGAGATCGTAATTATAGACGTAAGTATAAAATAAGAATTTTTGAATGATTTTATATTTGCTAGATGAAGAAAAGAAAAGAAAATATGCAATTTTCATTATTTGGAATTTTCTTCATTTTTGATGTTATCTACCGCCTTCTCCCCCCCCCCCCATTTCTACTTATGATTGTGTTTCTTCTGATTTAATATCATTAAAATAATGAAATAAAAGAAATTTTTTAATGAAAAAAATATAATTGGCATTTTTCTCTTCTTTGATACTAATAACAATCTTTTTTTTTATAATTATGTGCCTTCTGATTTAATACCACATCTTCAAGACTATAATTATACTAATATAGAAAAATAAGAACTGAACAATTAAAATTGTATTCATAAGATGAGAAAAAAGGAAAACGAAAAGAAAATTAATTGACTTTTTTTTCTTTGATTCTATTTTTGATTTTTTTTTTATAATTTTGAGTTAATAGTATAATTATCAAAAAATAATAGTCATAATAGTTATTGTAAAAAAGTTGAGTTTAAATTCTTAAATTTATTTTCTTAATAGAATGCCTTATTACGGAGTAGCCATTGGTCGTAATACTGGAGTGTATGACAATTGGTAAGGAAATTACGAAATAATTAAAACTAAATTATTTCTGATTAGAGTCTAAATGAATGCTTTCTGTTACAAGGGAGGATTGCAGAGACCAAGTAGATGGATACTCGCATAACAAGTATAAGAAGTTTGATACGCCGGATCAAGCTTGGGACTTTGTTGATCAACATTCTTCAAGAAGCGATACTCGACAAACTTATGATTCTAACACTAAAACTGTAGCTTGTCGAAGTAATGACAACCAAATTGCATTAAGAGGAGGTCATATGGAAGCTAATAGCTATCAACGTACTGATTATACGGTATACAGTAAAAAATATTTTTAGTAACATATGCATGTACTTAAATATTAAATAAAATAGATATTTTTATTTTCATAATTATACAATTTGATAAAATATATATTTCTTACATTTTATGTATCAATTTTAGAAGCATATTTGAAATTTTCCAACATTCTTAAACTTAATTCTTTAACGCTATTTCAACATTTCCATTTTTTTCCATGTCCTTTTTTTATAATGATTTTTGTTGATTTACAGACTGGTAGAAACACCACCATCGTGCGCCAACGTTCTTACGCGAGTGGTAGGGATGGAAACGGCTATTTTGTTGAGAAATCTATACGTACTTACTGGCGCAATTGTTAAAAAAAAATATCAGAAAAGAATCTTCCTTTTTCTATATATTGAAGAATTAACTGTGTAACACTTAAGACGTGCATTGAAGAAGTTATATAAGTTTATGAAGTTATAATTGGTTGGAATATATACGTTATCCATTATATGCAAAAGTTACTGATAATTAACCAACTTTACATATCTTATTACTTTTTTTTTTTTAAGCATGTCATGATGAATAAATATTACTGAAATACTATAATTAACTTATTTTCCAGTCCTTGAAGAATTATGATCTTTGATTTAATTAAAATAATTTTTATGAGTAGAATTTGTAAACAAGTTAATATTATCCCTGCTTTCGAAAATTTAGTGAAATTATTGTTTGGAATTTTTTCGTCCTGTAATGAATGATTCTTACAGATTCGCTTGTCTTTAAGTTCCCTTGAGATCAAATTCATGTATTTTTGTTTTTTTATTTCTATTTGATATTTTTCTAGTCAAGGTTATTAGTATTATGTATTGTACGAAGTGGCAAGAATCTGAGAATTGAATATGAATCTTACGTGACAGGTATGATCACCTCAATACCGAGATTTTTTAGCATTTTTAGCGGAATACGGAACATTTGTATGAAATTTCTAAGGGCCACTTGCACCAACGCCGATTAACTTAATCGCTGATTAGTCTATCGGAATTGACCAATCGTATTTGTCGTTAAGTAAAAACGACAAATGCGATTGGTCAATTCCGATAGACTAATCAGCGATTAAGTTAATCGACGTTGGTGAAAGTGGCCCTAAAAGTACAAAAGTCCAGTTCTTTTGCGAACTTCTATGTATGTATGTATGTACATACGTCTGAATTTTTAGGATGTGTACTGGTTTTTCTGTTAAAAAATATGAGTTTACAAAAAGGCCTCTTTGAAATAGAATTTTTTAGTTAATAATAGAAATAAAATTTATTTTTCTTTGTATTCATGTGAACATGAAGGATGCTTGAAGAAAACGAAGCGGTTAGCATTCAGTGAACTGGTTGTTATTGGTGTATTCTTTTGGATCATCCAATCAAACCTTTTAGTTTTAGAAGAATACACCAATAACAGTAAACGCTCACTCAACTGTTAAGTTTGCTGAATAGGGAATTTAGTTCCGTAGAAATTTCTCTTTTCGTCATGTGGTGCCGGAATGTTTACTAACGATTGTATTTTCTAACCTGTATAGATTTGTTTACTGTAACTTTTATCTACCGGTAGAAGGTAGTAAAATATTGTTTAATTCTATTATTTAATACTTAAACATCATGTTTTACCATGTAAGTTAACTTTTATTTATTTATTCTGTATTATTAACTCAATAAAAAAACAATTGTTCGTTAATTTCTTAAATTAATACAGATTTCGTTGGAGCATGAGATTCTATTACATCCTCGGTATTTCGGCCCGCAATTACTTGACACCGTAAAGCAGAAGCTCTACACAGAGGTGGAAGGCACTTGCACAGGAAAGTGAGTATCATGCTTATATTTTAATATCTGGAAATTCTCCGAGATCTTTAATTACTTGTTTGTTCAGATATGGCTTTGTTGTCGCAGTCACAACGATTGACAATATCGGAGCTGGTATTATACAACCTGGACAGGGTTTTGTAGTATATCCTGTTAAGTATAAAGCGATCGTATTTAGGCCATTCAAAGGTGAAGTGCTGGACGCGATAGTGACTCAAGTGAATAAGGTACGAATTATTTTCTGTGGATTGATTTGAGTATTGATAATTGTCAAACAACTCAATGTTCCATATCTTTTACATTTGTAGGTTGGAATGTTTGCTGAAATAGGTCCACTTTCATGCTTTATATCTCATCATGTGAGTAATAATGATAATTGTAAAATTATAAATTAAATATTAGAATGATATGTAAATAACACAAAAAATATTTTTTTTTCTTTCAAAAGAAGTTATTTTTTGGTCAAAGTAGATCTTTGAGTTTAATATTTTCATATTAATTATTAAATACATTTTTAATTATGAAAGTAAAATGGTACAAATTTGATAACTAAATTAGAATAATATATGAATAAATTATTAATATAAATCTAAATTTTTATAGTCAATTCCAGAAGATATGCAGTTTTGCCCAAATGTGAATCCAGCTTGTTACAAATCGAAAGAAGAAGTAAGTTATGCTGTAAAATATTGTGTATGTTGCAACAAAAATTTCATAATTATAAATTTGGATGTCTTTCAGGATGTAGTTATCCAAGCGGATGACGAAATTAGACTGAAAATTGTGGGAACAAGAGTCGACGCTACAGGAATTGTTAGTATTAAGTTAATAATGAAAGTTATTTTATCACTTCACATTAATTTACATATTAAATTACTTATTTTTTTCCAGTTTGCTATTGGCACGTTAATGGACGATTACTTAGGTAATAACATTTTTTTTAACGCTATTATTTACAATGCATTTAAATGCAACATTATTCTTTCTTTTTCCAGGTCTTGTATGCAATTAGTGTATTTACAGTATATCTAAATTTTAGTAATTTAACATGAATAATTTTCTATTCCGGAAACAAGTGTCTTAAAATACTTTCTACTTTATAAGCAGTATAAGATCAAGCATATTATTTATCCAAAAAGATATAATAATAATAAAAGTCATTCAAATAATGTAAATAACCATATATGGATGGAACGATAATAATTTAGATATTCTATCTTTATAATTACATCAAAATAATAATAATAGTATAATAAATTGAATAGGAATTAAACATTGAAAGAATTCATAGGAATTAAACAGTATTTATAAAATAAAATTAAGTACGAAATATATTTACGAAACATTACTTTAATGGTATCTTATGTGTTATTAACAATCCACAGAGGCGAAGCAAATTGATGCTATGATATACAGAGTGCTTCACTAACTCTGTTAAATAGTTCTCATTTTCCAACATTTTTCAAATATACTGCAATATAAATTATCATATTTTACAGAAATATTCTAATGCAAAATTAGCATTGCTACCATTCTGACAATTAAAAAACCAGGTAGTTTGTAATTATATAAAGATACTGTTTAGGTAATGCACATCATTTTAATTCATATCTCTTATTTACTACCGACCATCATTTCGTGACGATGCATTTGTAACGATATGGATACACATCAGCAACATTCGACAACATTGACTTGTGGAAAAAAGCACAACTATTCGTTGTGACGATTTGGATCGATTTTGAATAAAATTTTATAATTCTAGCAATGATTTACTTCAACTGATGAATCTTAAGGCAATGCTCAATTCAAGGAATCCTCATTGCTACCAAACAAACTTGCGAGACCTGTGAATAGTGCTAATTTTGGTGCAATGCGCAGATCTTTTTTCGTGACTGTATCTTGATCAGGCATCATCTTGTCTGTAATATGCTTATAAATTTTCCCATCGGCATTAACATAAAAAGTGGAGAAGCCATCGTACCATCTGAAAAGATTATATATATTAATGTTTTGTTCCCATATTAATGGGAATTTGTTCCCATATATTAGTGTTTTGTTCCATAATTAGTTTCCATAAGCAAAGTTAATTGAAACAAATTTAAATTATTTAATTTTTTTTCAATAAAAAAACACTAAAATAAAAATACAAAAACGAAGTTCTTTTCAAATAATAAAAAATTTTGATTTTAAGTGATTATAAAAATAATTTTTTTATTACAACTGTGTTGCTATTAATACAAGTGTCTATAGCACATTCTTACTTACACTTCTTGGTTAGTGCTTATGGCATCTTGTATCTTCCAAACTTTATACTTCCAAAACATAGAGAATACCTTCCAGCCTGTAACCCCTCGTATACGCCAACGAACTTGCACTGTATCGTTTTCAGGGTGCATTGTGATCTTTATGATATCGAATTTAACGTGCGCAAACTTTATATGACCAATTATCCTTAATAATATTACCTGTTTCGCATAATTCATAAGACCCCTGTAATATTTTTTTTTTTAATTTTTAACACATCATAAGGAAATATAAACATTTAATGTGTGAAATTCTCAAGTGTTTTAAATACTGAAAAATAATTTACCTTGTTGTTACTCCTCTAAAATTGTTGATGAAAATTAGATCCTTGGTATATATTGAAAAATTCAGAGGTTTTACAAACAGCTTTGGTAACTGCAAACATTTCAATCAAGAAAAAATTGTCTGGTGCGAGAGGACTGTTTATACTAGACAATTATGCTTAGGGTGTTTCAGAATTATTGTACTTTGTTTCTGAAAGCACATGATTTTAGATTCTAAGAATCTAATTTACAAAAAGTGCAATAATTCTGATCTATCTTATAAATTATGCGACATACATCTTGACTAAGACAATCAACTATGGATTGCAGTTGTTCTTGCGATGGTTTACCCTCGTTACCCTTTTCTTGTGGTGATGATTGTTGCAGGCTTGTTTTTAGATTGCTCGTGTCGTCGGAGATAAATAAGATATTTTTATCAATATTTGTTTCTTGATTACTGCAGAAGCTTTCTAAAGGAATCATTCTATTATTATCTAGAAATGAATTATTATCATTTCTTATAACACTTTGTGCTTGAAATATTTTAATATTGTCTGGTGCAATTCCTATGGGAGCCACATGTTTCTTGTTTTTCAAGAGGGCAACACTGAGCCTTTGTGACTTAGGTAGCCTGTGTGGATTCTGGACCCAATACATTGTTGTGCTCTTGCTCTCGCCATCAACATATCGCCTGGCCAGCTTTTCATTCCATCGATTGTGAACATCAAGATAAGCTAGCGATAAATTTGGAGGAAAGGTACATCCTGCAAAAGGTACTGATTTGGCTGAGGTATTTGCTCTTACAGACAGTGTTCTCTGTGTACCCAAGAACTGAAAATTTACAGATACATTAAGTCAGTAACTACAATATACAGCTATAAGCTATAAGAACATAAAAATTGGCAATTATTCTTATTAGTAATAAATATAATAAAAATGATTAAAATTGTGGTATAATTGTTTTTACTTTCAAATTTAGAATGCAATTTAGTTTGTCATTTAGTCTTGGTCATCTGTCAGAAGCTTAGCACCATAAATTTGCAAGTCGTTACCTATTGTATTTTTATTAAAGAAAATTTTGCTCCGAATATCTCTAATTGAAAGAAAGAATGCGTAATATTTCTGGGACATCCTGTACATCGCGCATCAACAAACAATCCAGCGTGTACAGGCATTTTAATTTTTTACAATGTGACATGCAACGTCTGTCATTAGATCACTCTTCGATCGTCATGACTCAACCAGGAACCGGAGATTCGAGTTTCACGCAGCGCTGTTGTGAAAATCGTAGCGGAAGTTCGCATTTCGAACTCGGTGAATTTAACGTCGTTTGCTAATAGTCACGCGATTATGTAAGCATTTGGAGGTTAGGACGGTCAGACACCGCGTATTCGTCGCAACGCTGGATACCGGGGTTTGCGGGGTTGCGCAGTATCCACGAGTCGAACGAAATCAACGACGCACCTGCTTCAAAAAGGCAGACGATTCTATGTTCTTCTGCAGCTGAGTACGGTCGAGCTTCGACGGCGGTTTACGACCGCCACCGCCGCTGACGAGCGACGACAGCCGGCCGGGCAGCGTGCGAAAGCACATGGACATGTTGCGCGATCGCACACGATGACGGCTCGCCGTTCAGATCGACATCCTCTGTGACGGACCGCAAAAACACACGGTGCGCCACTAGCCTACTACGCGCTCAGGGGTTACAAACTCCTATGCTTTTTTCGGTACCAGTGTTTGCAGCGCCATCACTTTTTGACACCCTCACAGACGAGAACTAAATTTTATTGTGTGAGTGTTCCGCCATATTGATATACACATACAAACTGAAAGTAGGTGAGGATGGTGAATAAATTGAGGCATTTTTTCTTTTATTAAAAATATTTGCTATTAATATTTATTTACAAATTAGAATACATTGAAAATAAGAATAAGAATATTTATTATAACGTATAATAGATACAATACACAATTATAATATAATATACAATATACAATTTATATTTTATATTTGTCAAATATTTGTATGTTCTTTTTCGTATTGTTTTTCCATTTTATATTGTATTGTATAGTATAAAATTTTTGATTAACAAATTAATTCGGTGTTCAAAATTGTATGTGATGGACATAATAAAAATTTAAATATAAAATTATAAGATGAACGGGATCTACGATAAATGCCCAAACAGAATATCTTATCCTGAATTGTATATCGTCTTGCCTATAACACAAATAAAAAACCAAAAACTAAGCATATGTATTATAAATATTGTGAAAGTAAAAAAATTGCTAAATATATACGCTGCATTTCTAATATTGTGAAAGTAAGAAAGTTGCAAAATATATATACTGTATTCTTTCATGATAAATGCATACTGCATACAAGTATTTCTCACAATTACTATTTAAACATTATATTTATATAAATTATGCCAATATACGTAAAATTTAAATACAATAATATAATTTAAACAGGCACCAAAGCACTTATCAGGGCATTATCCGAGAAAATTTATATATATATATATATATATATATATATATATATATATATGTATATATGTATAATTATATGTATAATATAAATTTTTTTACGGGTTTTTCACAATTATTAGGAAACAATTAACATTGGTTTATAATAGTTGTTAGCGTAAGAAATTGGCCAATCATAATAGATTTATAAAAATATACTCGATTATGATTAACCAATTTTTACTGTTATGGCTATTATAAACCAACTGTTATTCATATGTTAGGATTAAGAATTACCTGTGGTGGAACATCATTATTTCTCAACATCATATTGATGAAGTCCTCTCGTATTTTTGTAGTTTTATCCTCCTTGCCCTTACATTTTCTTCTATTTAATATCAAATTCTTGTAATTGTCTCTTGTTGTATGCTTTGTTCTTGATGCTGTATAGTATTCTTAAATTGTGTTGTACATGCCTCTGTTGTTATGAAAGGAACAGCAGTCCGATTTAGTCTTCGATATTTGGAAGTCCCAGTATAATCACTTTCTTTAAAGTGTTCATAACAAATTCTAAGCTTACTAATTTCATTTTCTTTGTAGGGTTTCAAAATTAAACTTTTTAACCACTTTTCACGCATGTGTACATTTGTTGGAAATACATGCGATGGCATATTTTTCTTTTATGTACAATTGAGTACACAACATGCTCTAACCATTCTGGTACACTTATTCTTTAATCTATAAACAGAAAAAAAACATCGGATATAAACATTACATTTAATTTATCCAAAGTATTTATCCAAATGCAATTGATACTTACAGACGCAAACCTAATTTAATAACGAGAAATACGTGATCTTCTTCTTCTTTCTTTTTATTGATATCCGTCCCCAATAATTCAACAGCATAACTGGACCAATACAGAAACAATAACTGGAATAATAAAACACCGAAATCCGATTGTGATGCACACAACAAACACAAAAATGTTAACGGATTAAAGCGTTCGAACTCCTAGTGCTCCTAGGCTGCCAATATGGCGGAACACTCACACAATAAAATTTAGTTCTCGTCTGTGAGGGTGTCAAAAAGTGATGGCGCTGCAAACACTGGTACCGAGGAAAGCATAGGAGTTTGTAACCACACGGTGCGCCACTAGCCTACTACGCGCTATGAAACTTACGCGCGTGCTTTTCAACGCGGTCCGCCGCGGTGTCGTTCTCTCCGGTTCCGGAACGTTCCTGCGCACTTCGCGAGATAGCGCTTCGCAAGGTAGCGCCAAAAAATATATTTTTTAAAAATTGCTCGAAACTCGTGATATACAATAAGCTTTTTCTTTTTAGCTATACTGGCTGTACTTGTTCATAATTTATCTTATTCCCTTCGCGTCAGAAGAAAGATGAACTTTGAACTAGTGTAACTAGTTCAGCTAACAAGAACAAGCCTATAACTTTTCATCATAAAATTACCTGTATTTTTTACGTTTTATTTCTTGTCTATTAATTATACGTAGTCAATATTTATATTTATATATATATATTTATACTTATATGTATATTTTTAATACATTTTATTTATTTTATATATTTTTTATATATTTCTAATATATACATACATAAACATACCTATAAACATTAAAGCTTTTATCTATAAATATTTCTAATGAAATAAAATAATTTATGTAATAAAATCAAACTATAATGCGTACATTGTCATGTATTTTTAATATAAAGAAAATGTATGATAATAAAACTCAATGCTTAAAATTTTTATATTTCTTAATTCCAACATATTTAAAATTATTAATAATTTTGCATGTATCGACAAGCAACATTCTAATCTTTAATTTTATCTTTCATTATTTCCTAATATAATATACTTTTGCAAGAACCTATTATGAAAACTTTATTCTCAACAAAAACTTCATTCTCATTAATATATGTACTACATGTACATAGATAAATCATCCTTGACTCAATTAACTTACACTTATTTTTTAAATAAATACTTAATAAATATCTTTCTCGTTAAATTCTAAAATCAACTAAATTTTATACATATCTGTACTAAGTTTAAATGCTTATATCACTCATTTCAGATCTTAAATCCAAGCTTTATAAATTTTATCTCTCCTAAAAAATTCTTCCTAAAAGATCTTTCAAAAAGATAACAGACTTATTAACAAATTCAACACTTACTTTCTAATGCCTAATTTAATATCTGTCTTATCGCTCAACAAAAAAAAGGTATATCCATTCTATAATACATCTTTACATTTTTTTTATCTTTTTCATTTTCAGCTGTTCTATGTTTATAAGATCTGCTTCAAAATATGAGATTATGACTTTTCACGTTAATCTACCAAACAAATGTTTCTAGGTATACTACACTATCTGCTACAATTATTCACCGAGATTCATTTTCTGTTTAATTTCCAATGCAAGTTTGTAGCCGAGTTCCGGTCGTCGGTCTCTTCCCTCCACCATAGCTTTGATCTGGCTGGAGTTTACTATCACGCCGTTGCTAGCTATTACGGTGGCTTTGGTTTTTTCAATGTCGACGAGATCTACGCCGCGACTGCAATCGTCGATCAATATAGTGCGGTAACCGCTTGTGAGCGCATCCACTGCAGTAGCACCCACGCAAACGTCGTAAGCCAGTCCGCAGATGTAAATATCAGTGGCGCCTTTTTCCTGCAGCTGCGACGATAGCGTGGTCTCGGTGAGCTTCTTGTTGTCCCAGAAGACCGAGTAGGAGTCGACCTCTGGGTTTGTGCCCTTGTAAATCTTAATCGCGTTGTCGAGGATCTTCAGATCTTTGTGAAGCTCGGCACCCCAAGAATCCTGCACGCAGTGACGCGGCCACAAACGTTGCTTCTGCAACGGTGGACCTCGGAACGTTACAGTGTCGTATACTCGTGCCGCTTCCTTTGAAATATTGCTGCTGATGTCTACCTCCCTAATAATAGCAAATGAATCAACCACTTTGTTTTCGCTTCTTTTTTTTCTTTGCTGACACTTACTTCGTATCTCTTTTATGTCAAAAAATAGAAATTTTATTACCTTAATAAAAAGTTGAACATAGAACTTAGAACATTTTAAACTTAAATTTATATTTATATATCTTTAACTTATATGAATTATTTCTTATAAAACATGAGATTTTTTTTATTTTTGTATTTTATAATATGTTGATAATTACCTCAAGTGCAAATTATCAATAAAGGATACGTGATCCACGGGATGCCAGTCCAAGGAATAAAACACCGAGTCAAACGGCACAGTTTCCAGCAATCGATTAATTGGTTCGATTACTATTGGTTCGATTACTTCCGTACCGTCGTGTTGCGCGGCGCAGTGTTTTATGTTCAAGGAACCTGTTATAAAGTCATTTTGCACATCCACAATTAGGAAGGCGCTTTTGGGACGCGTACATATTTTGATCCATCGATTCCAGCAGACCTACAAGTTGTATCAATAGAAACAATATTAAATAAGTAATAAAAAAATATCCAATTTATTAAAATTTTCATGATTTAATTAAATAATTCATTTCAAAAAGGGTATTATTTCAAAATATTTAAATATAAAATTAGTTGCGTTAATATTATTATTAGACATTTACCTTTCCAAATAAAATAGTAAAGATAAAATTGTTAGAAAAATGGCGTGTTAAGTTCCTAACAATATAACAATATTTCTATTATTTCAAAAGAAAGCTTAAAATTAAATAATTTTCTACATTTTATATTTAACACATTTGCGTGCGCTCTCTTTCTCTCTCTCAAACAATTAACTTAATTCTATTAATAATATTCTAAATATCCTTTACGTACCTCGAATTCTTCTCTGTCAATCACGCCATCGCCTTTAAGATCAAAGATCGAGTACACCTCACGCAATTGATCTTCCTCGAGGCCGTAAATTTTGCCGCGGTCATTTCGAAACAACGCGCGGCATATAAGATCGAATTCCGAGATCGACAGGAATCCGTCGCAGTCTTTATCAAAGGCATTGAAACATGCGTCCATGTCTCTCGCTACTTGCCGACTACCTGTTTCCAAGTTCTACTTGTTTAATCAATACTCAGATTAGCGTCCGTCTGATCACTTTACACCTGGACCGGCTCAACCAAATATAGATCTATTGATGAAAATACTGCAGTATTTTATATATAATACTTAACGTTGTTACTGCAATATGTTACAATCTAGCCCCACTCGATTCCTTTGAAGAGTGTTTCGCAAAAATGTTCCGTAAATACTAACGTAAATGTTACCGTCATTTAAATCGATTTATTGTCAAACGGTTTGATATATTACAAGATTATATAGAAAATTTTTTTATTTATCCTATATTTTACATTTCAAGATTGAAAATAGAAAGGATTAATTTAATTCGTTTACTGCATTTAAATTTAAGCTTTAGCTTCTTAATTATATCGTCCCGAATTACAGTATTATCTTTTCATTTAGACTGCAACGTTACACAGACCGCGCAAGTCTCTGATGCGTCAACAGCGACACGTCAACCATTGGTTCGGGCTCCAACAGTTCATGTACTTCATACTTAGAGGACTCTTCATAAGCGTACGTCACTGACGTATCGGATAATAGCATGTTGCATTGCGCCAGAATTAAGATGCAATTACGCAACCGTGTGCAAACGTTGCGGTTCTCCACTGGAATCTTCGACAGATCCTCCGTGAAACCACCCTCGGATTTATCGACGTTTTGAATATTTGCGCCGATCCACACATAGCCGTTGTAGCCAAGTATTAGAATGGCGCCGCTTTCTAGAGTATGATAATGCGTTTTCTTGCGTTGGATCAACATCGGCGGTACCTTCAACATTATCCCCTGCGACAGTTTGCCATATTTCAACACTCGCGCGTGTAGAGAAAGCGAGCCATCGGCGAAGATCGATTGCACCTCCGCGCATATCAGGTCTCCCTCCTGCAAATACCTACGCATCGTCTGCTCATCTTCGGCGGATCTTCTTCTCTGTGAATTTCAAGAGCAATCCAATACAATATGTATTAGGAACTATTAAATCTTTTTTATTAATTTTATAAATACAAACTAGTATTTTTTAAATAGGAACTGTATAGAAAGTTTAATTTATTACAGGGACATTTGATATGTCTGATAGCAGTATATCTTGGATGAAAAGTATTCAAATATGTTGAAAAGAGAAATGATAATATTCAGATTTTGTTTTCTCTGAATTCTAAATCAATTCTAAAATTATCTTGAATTAGATGTGCAAATTATTTAAATATAAATGAAATCAGTCAAATTCAGATTGAAAATTTATATGATTCAAATTTGAGTTGTTCAAAAATTTTGAATCAAGAGGTTCAAATATAAATTATATATCAATTATATATCAGTGAAGTGATTCAATGTCAAAAAAACTTGATTCATACATCTCTAACTTTGAACTTTGGAAAATAAAATTTATCTTAATATCAAGAGTATCTATAATTTACATGTATTGAAGTAATAACTTATCTTAAAGGAAAAAAAATTTAACTTTCAAAATATTTGTACTAATATTTAAAAATAAATAAAAATGTTCTATTCATATGTATCTTACCAATTCACCACCAGGCAAATTAACACTAGACAATAATAGAACTGCATCAAGCTTGGCATTTACATCAACCTTCCAACGCTTTTGCTGTACTTCTGTTATCCTTCCTACGATAAGATCACCAATTTCCCCATTGTAACGAGCTTTTAATGGCCTGATCGATATAAGTTTGTTCACCTTCTCCAGGATACCAGCGACTGATGCACGCAATGTTTTATCCTCATCGACATAGGTTCCATGACCTCTGATTAAACAATATTAAAGTTTTAATTAAACAATCAGTTCTATTTCACATGTTGAAATTTTTATTATTAAATTCATTTGGAAAAATATATAATTAAACTTTTATGCAAAATTATCATACTTATATAGTATACTTATTTTACTTTTAGATTAATTTAATATTATAATTTAATATAATTAATATTATTAATTATATGTAGAATCACAAATGTTATTTTTGCATGTTTGATGCATTTAATAATACCGGTCACCGATGACCGGAATAACATTACTGAAAGTGCTAGTCACAAGTGATCGGTATGACATTCAACGTGTTAATTGAATAATCAGTTCCCGCAATTGTGTTATGTAAAACCGAAGACTTTGCTACCTTAAGAAATCCGGCTGACTTGATATCTCCTCGCCGGGAGTGTAGAGTCGCGGCTGGACGCCGTCGTTCGTTATTAGATTGAAGTCTACCCTGTTTACCGCCAGACGTGCGTTAATGGGCGGATACTGAGCCATTGAATAATAATATTGACAAAATTCGATTTCCTGATTGTGCTCTCACCTTCCGACGACTCGATTTCTTTTGGTTAAGTGTCACCGGGTCGTAAATATGCTGTCGATATACATATCATGCACCACGTGTGTAGTGTAAACCAATATTCATTCGGGCAATCAAGTCGGACTGACTCGGACTTCCACTCGACTTCTTTCCGAACTGCACCTTAGTTACACTTCTTGCACTGTTCGTCTTTTCTTTTACAGTTAAAAAGAATTCAGATTTGGTAGCGAATCAAGTCAACAAATTAAATAACTACGCTATTAATTTCTTACACGATTAACATTTTCTTCTTTTCTCTCGGCGTTGAAAAAAAAGCGAGGAAAAAAACTGTATACACGTTTTTGTAGTTTTGCGTTATATTCCATGTGAACGTAGCATAACAGATTTTGGACAAGCTCGCGAGTGGCGTGCTATGGCATGTCAACTTCGCTAATGTGATTATAGTAATAGTTTAATGTAAGTTAAATATTTATGATAATTACATAGCTATTTATAAATGCAAATTTATTTTTTATTTTCAAAATATTTAAAACGTTTATTTTTCAATTTATTCTTAAATTACCTTTAAAGTTATATAGTTTTTCTAACCTGTTAACAAAGGTTAGATTGGAGAACAAATAAAGTGCGCTGTCTTTTAAATATTAATTTTTCTTCAGTGCGAGGAAAAGATGGAAGACTTTGTACCAACGCGTGGGTCCCAAGTCAAGAAATCTGCGACGAGTAATTATATCTCTGTGAATTACGTGGCACCAAAAAAGAAGTCAACGTCTGTAGATAACGCTGATAACGAGAATAAATCGTCAATTAAACAAACGCCAGCCGAGCTAAAGGAACAGCAAGAAAAAGAGATGAAGAAATTGCGATACGAGATTATTAAATTCGGTATGTCCGGTTTTGAAAAGCCAAAGGCGAAGAGAGCGAAAGTCGAGCTCGCTATTAGCCTAGGTGCAAAACCTCCCAAGAACAGGAGAATGAATTACAATAAATTAAAGATGCGTCAGACGACAAAGAAGGAAAAAAAGAAGGAAGAGGAGGGACATAAGTCTGGATTGAGCAATAGTTTACGTAAACCTAAGTCCAAGAAAACACGAAAGAAAGATGGTGATATTCTACGAGTTTATGGTAAGGTACCAAAGGGTGTCTTGGCCAAGCAGAAGAGTTGAATTTATTAGTAGAAAGTTCTGTAGCAGTTTCTAAAACATGAAATTTTGCCCATGTTGCTAGAGTTAAAAGAAAGATGTTTGGAATAAATAATCTTGTAAAAAATGTTAATTAAAAATAAAAGCTATATATTTGTAAATTTTATTTTTATTAATTGAATATCTGATTAGAACTTTTTAATTCAATTAGATAATATTATTCCTGAAATGTAGCAAAGAATTAATGAAAAAAAAACCTATATACAAATTAAAAATAGTGTATAACAACTTGTTTGGTAGTCTGGAAAGGGATCAGCATGTGCAAAGAAAAAGACCTAAATTTGTAACTGCAAACATTTAAAATATTTTTTTGTTGATTCATCGCTTTCTCATTACAACATCAACTATCTATTGTCTAACAATAATATCTCTTCTGCATATTGTATACTATGTATGAAGAATAACAAGTAATAAAATAATATATTTTTATATAATATATATGCCTTTTTTTATATGGATTAATTTTTGGGCCAGCCTTGAGCTTTGTAGTACATATAGAATATAACGCTCTTGTCTGCATGTATTTAAAATAGGGTGTATTCAAATATGCATACAGTTCACACAATGCCATAATGGAATGATTCGGCATTTTGGAGAACTGTAAGTTGATCTCTCGAAATGAAATCAGTCGAAGGCAACCGCCGTTGGAGCCACCTCTAGTAACATCTGCAGGAAGGCATTGACACCTTCTGCAATCAGAAAACAAATAAAAATGTTCAATAAAATTTATACTCAAGAAATATAGTGAAATATTTAAAAATTTATAATCAGGAGTACAGTATAATAAAAGCATTAAAAAAAGAACAAAAAGGCGATTAAATTTCAATAATTTTTGTTTTAGAGATTTGGTAAATTTTTGCTTTACAATCTTTACGTTTTTGAAAAAAATTTAAAAGAGTTCTGAGAACCTTATTTTTAAATATAAAGAAGAGACTTGTGAAAATGTAAAAATAAATGTAAAAGCGGCAAATACGAGTCAGGCGCGATAGACTTTATTTGCGCACCATCTACCGCGCCTGACTCGTATTTGCCGCTTTTACATTTATTTTTACTTATTTTCAAACTTTTTGAAATTTTAAATTGCATTCTTATCATTATTAATCTTTTTAAGACTACATATATTTCAAAATTTAATCTCAAATTTGAAATTTAATTCTAAGTTCTTAATTTCTTTAATTTAAATTTCAGGTTTTTTGAAATAAATGTTAATAGGTTTCAGGGTTTTTGATCATTAATAAGGGACTTGGGGAGTTCCAGTTTTTGCTTTCTCTCTTTATTAGCAAAATATGTAATTTATTTCTTTTTTTTGGGTATAAATATATATTTCTTATCACATCACGATTGATAATAACTGATACAGGACACTGTGAAATTTCCAATCGTTCGTTAGTTGTTAAGTCAGTCTTTATTTTGGCAGTGTGACGGCGTATATACCCACCCATGAATTTGGGCACATATCCAAACTTTACGAACGGGAGGTAGACGAGCATGCCCGCACCAATAAAGCCAGCCGCGTACAGGTACTCGATCTGGGGCTTGTCAATAATCGGCGCCACTATGAGATATGCGGAGATGACGAGCACAAGCACAGGTATCACTAGCGGGCATTTGTACGGTCGCGGATGGTTGGGTCTGGTCCTCCGCATCACCAGCAAGGCGACCATCGAGCCGCCGTAGAATATCCATGCGGTGAATGAGAAGAAGTCGATCAGAGAGTCGATGTTACCGGAGAGAACCATCGCGCCTGCGAAATCAGTAATTTGGCTTACAACATAGATACCTTGAAGCCGACACAGTCCATATAGCAACGATCTCGCCTTGGAAGTAGAACGTAGTAGTATATGTTATATAAAACAAAATCTCAAATAAGCCGGAAGAAGGTCCACAGTACAACTCGAAAATTTTTAGGTCTTCTAGAAGATATCTAAAAGACGAGCCAAAACTTTACATCTAAAAAATATTTAAGACTTCTTTGCATCCATATAGATTAACTTTAATCGCTTTAACTTACTTTTTTTTTAATTCCGAAAATAAGTTAAAACGAGATTAAAATTAATCTATGTTGGCGCAAATAGGCCCAAGAGGCAATTTTTAAAATTTAGAGCGATTGTGAAATCAAATCCCGAGTGAACAAATATAAACATACAAACACGAATAAATGTAAACGAACAATTTTGGCTTCGGTGCGATAGTGCTCGTCGAAGCAAATTGCCCGCGTTTGTTCGCGTTCGTTCGTTTGGTCTAGATTGAATTTGATACCTGCTACGAGGGAATGGAAGATGAGGCCTGGGGCAGGAGTAAAGCGTCGCACGTGCACGTAGCTTAAGCAGTCGAGCAGATGACCCTCTCGCGACGCAGCGAAGCAGAGCCTGCCCGCGGCGAATAGGGTGCCGTTAGCGGACCCGAAAGTACTGATCGCTACAGAGAGTGGCATGAACCATGCCATCACGCCCAGAATCCGATTACCGAACGTCTGCAAAAGAACATCCTTGATCATAATCAAATATAGAAATAAATTGATCGGAGCAAAGTAGCGATCCATATTCTCCCGAGATTCTCCGATAACTTCTGCGTGCTCTTCTCGCGCTACTTTGCTTCTATTTATCAGGTATATGCGTTTCTTTTAAAAAAGATTTTATCCTATATATTTCTCCTGAGAGAAGCAATGTATTTTCTAAACTGGCGAACTCTCGTCGATCATGCTTACCACTGCCACTGCCTCGCTCTCGATCATTTCTGACGGTGACATGACCGCCAGGTAGGATATGTTGATGAGCGCGTAGCAGAGCGTGACGAGCGGTATACCGATCATAATGGACCTGGGTAGATTCTTGGAAGGGTTTTTGATCTCTTCGGTCACGTAATTGAGATTGTTCCAGCCATCGTATGCCCAGAGGCCGGTGTAGAAAGCGGTGGCGAGGCGACCGATGTTGATGGTGCTGCCGTCGATGGTATCGAACGCCGTTTGCAAATGCTGCGTGTTACCTTGTATCAATTTGTACGAGCCGCCGATTATTACCACGAGTATGGCCATCAGTTTGGCGGCAGTGAAAGCGTTCTGCACGCCGGTAGCCAGATTGACGCTGTAACAGTTGATCAAAAGTATCAGAACGATCGCCAGCAGAGCAACGATCTTGACCACCTGATCGGGCGGCTCGCAGTCGACGGTGAACGCCTCAACGGTGTACTGGGCGAACGACAGGCAGATGATCGCCATCTGCGACGGCTTGAGCACCAGGGTGGACACCCAGGAGAAAAGGAAGGCAGGCGGAGCGCCGAACGCGTCCATGAAGTACGCGTACTCGGCACCGCTGCTCGTATTCATGGTGCCCAGCTCGGCGTAGGCGAGGGCACCGCAGAGACTCAGCAGACCGCACGCGGTCCACACGACGAAACTGATGCCGACGCTGCCGGTACGCAACAGCAGACCCGACGGTGACACGAAGATCCCGGAGCCGATCATCGTGCCGACGATTAGAGCCACCCCACTGACGAGTCCCACCCGTCTCTTGAGGTGAACAGCGTCGTTCGCCTCTGCATCCGTCCCCTCCAGCCCTCCGCTCCCTCCACCCCCGTCTTCGTCATCCCCCACACCCCCAGATTGGCCTTCTTTTTGTTGCTGCTGCTGTTGCTGTTGACGCT
Source organism: Solenopsis invicta (assembly GCF_016802725.1). Taxonomy (NCBI): domain Eukaryota; kingdom Metazoa; phylum Arthropoda; class Insecta; order Hymenoptera; family Formicidae; genus Solenopsis; species Solenopsis invicta. The sequence goes on from NC_052675.1 coordinate 18,140,055, forward strand.
GTTGCTGTTGAGGATGGTGTAACGACGATCTGCCGTTGCTGCTGCCGTTGACCAATTTGCCAGATCGGCAGACCAATCCTCCGCTAGTGTCACCGGTGCCACCTCCCAACCAACCCCCCGATTGTAGTTGCTGTTGCTGCAGTTGTGGCTGACCGCCGTTGCTCGTCTGCGGATCATGTCCCACGGTAGCTGTGAAAAAAACATCTTATTAGTTTGGTACTTTACATATGTCGTTGACAGACTGAATACATTAAAAATTAATATGAGTTTTCGAAGAGATAAACAAGGTTGTCATAATGAAACAGTTATATTTGAAAATTATCATGCATTATTTTTTTATTAAAAAAAATATATATTAAAAATTTGATAAAATGTATATTAATGTTTGAAAAATATCTACACGAAAAAATAATTATTCTGAAGTACCTAAAAACTTAAATACAGATTTGTGAAAATAATTTTGTTGGACAAAATAATGTATAATAATATATGTAGGACGTTCGAGTATAATGAGCAATGACGCAAAGTCATTGAGATTTTAACTTGAGTGCCCTACATAATTATTTTAACAAAAAAATTATTTTTTAGATCTAGCCAATTAAATTTATTAATGCTTTTGCAAAAATGCGTTTCGCGTACTAAAACGTGAATGTTACTAATTAAACATTACACCTAATAATTACAGATTTGTAAATTAGATCCATTGTGCACGTCACTTTGATTAGTCCCACAATTTCTTTAATCGAAGCTGCAAAAAAGCTTGTCCATATCAAGCATCTAAAAAAAACTATATTCGATCGGATAGGAATAATTATGTTCTTGCATAATTATCCGATGAATAATAAGATCTCATTATTTCCTCGATAGATAGATTATTTCATTAGTAACGTTTAAAAGGCGTTCTTCAGTTTTCCATTTTGAAAGCGTCTTTCTGTTATCCAATTATACTTCTTTAGTGCGAATTATGTTAAAAAAGTCAAAGAACCGAGCGACAGTGGTGAATTTTTCATGAATAATATATCGATTCTGTCGCAGTTTCAAATAACAAAGTAGCAAACTTTTCCACTTCTTGAAATAGCAACGGATCAATCCCATATATAGCACACCTTATCCGAGCAATGTCCTGAACTCATCCTTCGGACGTTCGAACGTCCTTATACGATGTTCTGTGGATGCCTTTAGGACATTCCTCGGAGGTCTGTGCCGCATGGGATTACACGTGCCTTATGAAGTAACAAATTTATTCAGAACCTATTCGCAATTACAAACGACCGTTTCAACTTAAATAAAGATATGTCAATTTTCTGAAGGATTCTGATCTAAAGAATAAAGACTGATAATAATAACTTCCATAAAGGAGAGAGAATTGGAAGAATATCAAACATCGCAATAACGTCTACGATATTTATTTCCATTTATTTACCTTCTTTGAAGTCAACAGTCTGACCAGTCTTTTCCTATTTTCTGTAATCTGATATAATATAAATAACCCATAAGGGGACGAATCATATTGATCATATTCACTTGATCGATTTCCTGGTTAATGCTATTTGAATTGTCCTTCACAGAGAAATCAATTTAATTACTTCATAATTTATTTTGGCTACGAAGCTGAATATAATTCTACTCCAAGAGATTGAGATTTAGAATCCTTTTCCATAAAATCTAAAACTTGGACAGGTAACGAATCGAAATAATAGAAGCGACTCGCTGAATCCAGGTCACCTGGCTGATCGCTCGCAAAAGTACCTCTTTTGCTTCCACTCAACGAAATTCCAAGGAGAAACATCATTTGAGAAACATTGCGGCGGGATATCGCAATTTAGCACTTCGTAGTGTGATCGATCGTGCCGAATGAGTACTATAGAAGTTTGACGAATAAACTGCGGATCGATGGGAACTATCGCGCGGAAGCTCAGGCGAGTCTATAGTTTTTGCACGCCAATAATTCGTCGCTCGTGTTTCTATTCACGTGCGCTTCGCACGTTTGCGAAAGGGAAGTAGGAGAAAGAGAAAGAGAACGCAGAAAGCTGCGAAACCGAATGGACTTCGTCCATATTCGATTTGTGCCGGTTCCTAAGTTTAGAAGTCAGTCACTCGGCGAGAGAGAGTAGGATCGGGCCACGTGGTCTCTGCCCTCGTCCGCGTAACTCGTGCGCGCGGCGGAGTATCATTGCGGACGCGCCGGGCTCGAAATAATTCTGGATTTCGCCGCTTCTTACATAAACGCGACAACTGTTACGCGACAGAGTCGCTTCCGATACTGCTCGATGGAAGAAGGAGACTAACCGCGAACGGCGTGCGTAAACTTTTGACGAGAACAAAATGACGTCGGGTGAACGTAATTGTTATGTATTAATCTACCGCACTTAATTGTTCTCATCGATGTATTAACTTTCTGGGGATGACGGTGAATTTACTGAACCTACCATTATTCACAAATCTTGAATTGTTATTATTAAAATAAACTTAGTATTCATGAAATTAATTATTGCCTGCCTTTTAATCAACATAAATTAAATAGATTTTACGAATCCAGCATATCTGTAACTGTGTTATAGATTTTGACGTCAGCTCCGGAATGTTAAAATATACAATGAGAAAAAGATATTTACATTTGTTAAATATAAGTTCATTTCTCTGAAATAAATCTTTATTTAAATACGGCAAAGTAAAATATTTAAAGCAAATAAACTAATTAATAAGAAAAATGAGATGCATTTCATAGAAATATTCTACCATTACAGTCAAATTTTTTTATATCAAATAAGTTTCAAAAAAACATCATATTTAAATAATATTTACTTGCAAATATTTCTATTTTTTTTCACTAAGTACACTCTACACTGAGAAAAATATTTAAAAATCAATTTATTTGCTGGATGTTTATTTCACTACACTAATGTTTATTTCACTACACTAAATTCTTATTTAAATACAGTAAAATAAGTTTTATTTCCAGCAAATAAAACTGATTATCAAAAAAAAAATATTTCACAGGTTTTTTTTACAATAAATATCGAAAAAAACATCACAAATAACATTTGCTTCTGAATATTTTGTCTTTTTTTCTCAATGTATAAGTACTTCGTTGCAGATATTTTACATTCAAATTTACAATTAACGCGCTCGTAGAAGATTCGTCATACCGGGTGTCGAGAACGAGCAGATCGTCGAACGCAGCAGACACTTATTCGAGGGCGCGACGAGGAGACCGACCGGTCCGTACCGCATCCCTCTTGTTTACTGTGGGGTGGCGAACTGCCGCGCGCCATTGGCCCGCGGCGCCGGCGGCCACGTGATCACTCGCCGCTAGCCAACCCCGAGTACTCTCACACCACGTGACGGTGATAATCATATTATTATCACGCAGTCGCCGCATCGCGACCGTAATAGTTCGCGTGGCGAATTGCCAGGAACGACGCCACGCCGCCACCACCGTCGCCGTCGCCGTCGCCGTCGCCGTCGCCGCCGGCTCCTCTTTCGTCGACGATAAATAATCGGATGAAAAATGCGCGCGAAACTCGCCGGCCTAGCGGCGCGGGAATTTCAAAGCGCGAAGCGGGGGAGGGTGCTCGTCCCCCTTCTCAAGGTGACCCCGCTCCATGCTATCGATCTCATCGGATGCGCACTTACATACCCCGCGTCGCTCCGTTTCGACGTTGCTCATGAAAATCGAACTATCCATTGGGGAACAAATTACAAGCAAATAAAATAACGTATATAAAAATCCTTAGAAAAGAGTAATTTTATTCGAATAATTTTGTATTCGCGAATAAATACGTAATTCAATCGATGATAAATGTGTCCGATAGAAATACGATTTTTAGATGGTGTTACATCTTTAGAAAACCGTAATTTTACGGGCAAATAAAATAACATTAGAAATCCTTAAAGAACAGTAATTTTATTCGAGAGATTTTGTATTCGCAAATACACGCGCAATTCAATGTCCGCTAGAAATGCGTCTTTTCATTTAAAAATAACTTTAGCACTTTAAAAAACACACTGAGAGAAAAAAGTCGAAATATTAACAAGCAAATATATTTGTGATGTCTTTTTCGATATTTATTGGTTACAAAAAATTTTATTATGTGATGACGAAATATTTCTGTGTAATATATCATTTTTCTTGTTAATTGGTTTATGCTGAAAATTAAATTTTATTTTATTGTATTTAAATGAAAATTTATTTCAGTGAAATTATATTCCACAAATAAATTTTCAAGTAATTTTTTCTCGGTATATTGACTTTATTCGAGAGATTTTCAATTCGCAAATAAATTCGTGATTTAATCGATAATAAACGTGTTTAATAGAAATATAGGTTTTCATTTTAAGCTAATGTTAGATCTTTAGAGAACAATAATTTTATTCGAAAGGTTTTGAATTCGCAAATAAATGCGTAAGTTAATCGTTGTTATCGATATAGTAAACGTATTCAATAGAAGTATGTGTTTTTATTTTAATGTTTGTTTTCAAAGTTAAAAAATTCAGTGTCAAAAATAAATTTGATTTTCTGGGATATTTTGTGTTTTTGGTAAGCGTGAATTTAAACGCATAATCGATATTCATTAACATAACAGGAATTTTTAAATTATATAATTTAAGAATGTTATTTTCTCGTAAAAAGCAGGGATAAATCATCAGAATTATTAAGAGAATCACTGTCAAGGATCGTAAAGTTTCTACTTTGACCCCTCGCGTGTATTTTTGAGCGACGGCTTGGTTCCTCTCACTTCTTCCTTTGACTTGATTATTTCGTATGACAGCTGCGCGTTTTGGTAGTATAGCCAAAAACATGGAACAGGGACGGCCACTCATGCCAACAAAACAATATTTTCATTGTTTAGGATATTACACGCTTGTATGACTATGCACGGATAACCGAATTCGTGAATTGCGCGATATCGCGAAACGTGCGTAATCATTGACCATAAAATCGATAGTTGTCGATGTAATGTCGGTTACCGCGCTATTAAAGCACGCTTATCGTAATTGACCACATGGATGGCTCTGCAGAAAATTACGAATTCGGTACAAAATTGATGTTGACCTCTCTCTCACGTGCCAAAATTTTATGCCAAAAAGCTTTTCCATTTGAATTCATTGCATTTCGAACGCTGTGTGCCATGACAATTAAATTGTATAGAATATAGATTCTGCTCAACATTTTTCTTGCAAATTTAAATAAAGGTTTGTTATTTGTCTTTATAAAAAATTAAGGGAATACGTATACAAAGTTACAGTAATATGATTAATTATAAAAACAAGTAAAAACTATAAAAAGTATAATTTATTTTATGAGAAAAAAACAAAGAGAGAGAGAGAGAGAGAGAGAGAGAGAGAGAGAAAGAGATTTCAAAGAAAAATGATCGTTTACGGTCTTGCAGAATTTCTTGAAAAGATTAAACTTAATGTACGGTAATTCTTTTAAAACACCGAGCGATGACATTTTATCAATCTTAAGGAAATTAGTTTCATTTAAAAAACGAATCGAATAAAATAGCGTTATCCCCTCTATTTCGTGTCGACAGATAAACATAGTTATTGGGAAAAGGTACAGATGACCTTACTAAAAGAAGATCATTGTACAGCACATAACTTGAAGACTGTACTGTGTGAAAAGAATAACAAGAATCACTATATAATTACTAAAATTTTTAGACTTAATAATGATACTTAATAATTTATTGCTAAAAAAGAAATGTAAATATGTAATTACATTAATTAGTAGATGTAATATTAACATTTAGCTAGATAAGCAAAGAATATCTTGTACATTATAAATGATTAAGTTATCAGCACCATAGAGAACAGATTATGAACAGATAGATTGTCTTAATAATTTTATGTAATTTTTATAATTTGCATTTAACTAATTTTAAATTAATGAGTAAGTCCTTATACAAATTTTTTGTCGAGCAGATGATAAGAAAATGAGTTGAAACTCTAATTGTTTAGATTATGTTATCCATTAAACAATAATCGATTAAGCATCCATTAGTCTTAGACAGTTATTGTTACTGAGCGTCGCAAAGATTATTGAGATTCCTTGAATTCCTACTGAGCGACCTTCAATCTAACGAATGTGTCTGAAGAGATAATTGAAAAAAAGAAATGTAATTTTTAAGGATCATAATCTACAGATCTGCTGGCAAAAGAACAATGACATTTTCGAGGTCAATTTAATAAAACAAGGTTGAGATCGTGAAAAATAATAGAACTGAACACGAGAAATAATTGCTATACAAACACACGTAGAGCCAAATCGCAAGATACATAGATCGTAATTTCTATACATGTAAGTTTGAATAAATTGCTTAAATTTTATATAATTTATTTCCTGTGAAATAATATAGTTTAGAAATAGTATAGTTTGTAATAGTTAAGTTGGGCTTTAAGCTACAGAGACTCGGAATATTTTTTTCCCAAAAATTTTTTATTGTTGCTTAACTTAATTGTCCTTTGTGTAAAATAAAAATTAAAAGAATTAAAAGAATAAATAAATATTAAATTGCAGAATGTGAGTTTAGTTTCTACATCAATGATGTCATTAATTGCGTCCTCTAGTAATTAACATTGCAGCAACTTGTGGCGAAAACGTGTACATTCTCATATATTATCACTCCAATTAATTAAATATTAATTATAGAGTGATAATGTATAGAATTTTTAATTAAGTTTTATTTTCGGAGCTGTCAGATTACTTTGATTAAAATCAACATAGGACAAGAAAATTTCAAGAGAAAATCCATTACATTATTGAGAGAATTATTACGTGTTAACGTGCATGTATTTGCTTGCACGTGCGAATGCGTAGTTTTTAACAGTTGAGTTCGAGTTAAATTACGCAATTAATTTAACAGTTTTTTCCCTAAATGAATTTTTTCAACAAAACTGGAGATTGGAATAACGCTCCCTATTCAGCCATGTAACCTAATCTACTTCTTGTTAAAAGATTAAGTAGTAACAGTGCGAAATTAATCAGACATAGCTATTTTAATTTACAGTTACAAATCGTTCCAGTTCATATATTGAAATATTATCCAATTCTTTCAACAATTTAATAATTAATCATTACATCACTATATCACTATATATATACAAATTTGACGGTTTCTTTTTAAATAAATTTAATTACAATGTAAAAAAGCGTTGCATTTGATGAGCGTTGCGATTCTTTCGCTGAAAACGCTGCGTTAACAATAACGTTCGATTTTACTTCTAACGCATTGTAACTGTAAATAATCCCTTTTGGCCGACTTGAGCTGTCTCATACTTTCGTCAGTATTTTTTAGTTGGCATTGTGAACTGATTTACTCATCGCATCGTCTCATAATTCATCCACCACGTACGTCGTTGCACCACTCGTCGAAACTTAGCTAAATCCTATTGTTACAACTGTCAACTCGTAACAGTGATGTTTTTGTATACAAAATGAGGTTGTGATGTATAACGACACAAACACATAAATACTAAATATAAGAGGTCGGGACGTGATGATAAAACTGGTATTGGCGAGAGATCATTTCACGCTCGTGTTTAAATAAGCTTATTTACTGTGTTACTGATCATTATATACGGACAGAACGGTTTTCCTGAAGTATCTAAATATTTAGCTAAATATAGATCTGACAAATAACTTTGTCGGGGCATCAAAATAATTATGAAGGGCACTTAAGCATGAGCAATGCCGCGAATAATTTTGACATTTCTAGCTACCAGTTTAAGCTACACAATTATTTTGAGGATCCTATAAATTATTTTCAGAATTTGTATCTAGCTAAATTTTAAATACTTTAGCAAAACTGTTCTTTCCGTGTATATTTTTAAAAATTATTTATATACAGGGTGATTCAAAACAACCCATGTGTCCCTGTAAAGACGTGTTCTTGAATAAATTCTGAGACGATTTTGCCTGTACGAAAATTTTATCCGACGCTTACTTTTTGAATAATAAGAGGATAAAGTTAGCGAATCACGGGCCGTACACACGTGGTAGACAAAGGCGGCGCAACTCAACGTCCGACGCGGGCGCTTACCTGTGTCGAACGGTGAGTTGCGCCGCCTTTGTCTATCATGTGTACACGGCCCGTGATTCGCTAACTTTATCCTCTTATTATTCAAAAAGTAAGCGTCGGACAAAATTTTCGTACAGGAAAAATCGTCTCAGAATTTATTCAAGAACACGTCTTTACAGGGACACATGGGTCGTTCTGAATCACCCTGTATAATAATTAATAAGAGAAATGTAGAAAAGCAAAATCTTTGATTAAAAAAAAAAACTACATATGTATTGCATGATTTATTTTCAGTAAAAGAAATTGTTTTTTTTTAACAATTTAGATAATTCAATAACTTAAACAATTAAAAAAAGATGCAACGTCCATTAAGCGCAGATATTCATCAAGAACATAGTACGTTATCGGATTTCTGTTAAACTGATTAACTCCTGTACAGCGACGCGACAATTTTCGACTCTATGAGATTTATTGTGTGAGATTTATCGCGGTGATAAAATGGAAATTGCGTCGCGACTCCTTTTGCGTGACACAGCCGCGTAATCCGGTCTCATTTAAAACCGATCGCGACCGATATTCCGACGTGCCGTTTAACGACGTAATTGCCGATGACGCGAGGAAACGCGTGCGCAAGCGCGTTTCTAATGACTCTAAACTACGACGATGATAACGACGACGACGACGAAAAATGAAGACGATAAAGGCGCAGAGCGAGGCAAAGACCTGTGATTCACTCTCGATTCTTCGTCTCTTAGCGTGGCTAATTGGGCTGGGTCATATTACAAAATTCCGCGAACTGTCAACACGACACGACTACAGCAAAGTGACCGATCGGATGGCATTCATCAACACGTGTCAGAGTTGATAATCGTTGTCGTCGACGCATGGCGCGCCGACATACACGGGGTGTCGCGAAAGACGGCCGATGGAATAAAGAATTATAAGATAGATAATAGCTGAGCTTAAACTGATGAGAAATATGAATATAATCTTGGGAATTTAAAAGCTTGCACCGAGAAAAAAATTGATTGAAAAACTAAAATTTTTAGTCCAATTTTGTACAACTAAACAATGGATTCAACAATTATTTAGTTTAGCACAAAAAAATATAGTTTATTCATGTCAACCGTTATTATTTTTTAAATCAAGAATTAAACCAACTCAATTTTCGGTTGAACGTATCGGACTAAATATTTTAGTTTTCCAACAAATTTTTTTCTTAATGTAGATGTCACTCAAGATGTCCAGGAGGATATTTCTTAAAGCAAGTAATTAATAAATGCGTCTCTGAAAATATTCAATATTAATTCTTAATGATGAATACTTTATTTTAAATCGGAACAAAACTAATTTATTTTGATGTCAATCTTCACAATCTTTGAAGCATTACAGTTAAATATTATGATCAATTTATAATTAAAAATTTTTTCACATTTAAAAAGATAATTAGAAGGCTCTGTATAATTGATAAATAAAAAAATAGTAAGAGCCTAGTTACGTAAGCAATCAATTTTTCAATTACGGGTCAGTCAAACTTGTTCGAAAAATGGACAGTTTTATTAATAATAAATATGCATGTCAATCCGAAAAATTGAAATGTTCCTGAGTGGTCGAATAAATAAAACCAGTGAAAAATATATATCCATCTAATGTGATTTACGAATTTTCGAGCAATTTTACTTGACTTCATATCTGACAAGAAGACTCCTGTTTTCGAAGTAAAGCGTTTATTGTTAATGAAGCTATCCGGTCAGATGATGGATTGACTGGTTAAGAAGATTCGTTGCGTCTCGTTAACTACGTATTAGCTGTTATTGCCCGTTTGTACTTATAGATCACACATTTGCATTGTTTTAGACAGTTTCGATTAGAGATAGGATCAATTTTCAGCTGGACAGCGTTGTATATATTTCATTATGTGCTCCATCGCATCTAGGGAGATACATGACACTGAGAATTATAACAACGCCCATTTCGCAACATTAACGCGCTGTCGCGTTAACAATCATAACCATTCAATGTAAAGTGTCGCAATGATCTCATTGTATCTGATTCGAGACGCGTGCGGAATGAACGAACGAATGAGCGTTTTCCATCCGCGGAGGTGCCGGAAAGCGAATTACTGTATTGCGTTTCATGGACGAGGTCGCGTTGATCGTAAGAATCCCATCGAGCTCGTTGTTGAAGTCATGTCATTGCGTCGAAGTAGGAATAACGTAAAAAAAAGTAATAACTCTCTTGAACTATGTTTCAAGGACAAAGAGAAAAAAACAAAACATTTTTTCTGTATTTTCTTAGTTATATACATTCTAATTGTATTTATAATTTAATTTTTCTAAAGCGTTACTTGTTCACGAAAAACACTATTTTTGGCGGAAAAGTGACGCTTCAGAAAAATTAAAGTTATAAATGTAATTAAAAAAATATAGAATAAAATGTTGTATTTTTTTTAATACGTTATACATGTACAAATTCATTTTGATATTAAAATAGCTATATACGTAATATATTTTATAAAAGATTAAAACACTTCAATTTAAATCTTAATCTTGACTTTATGAGAATTAAAACAGGATTTATTACTCTTAAAATTAATACAAGTTATATTATAAAAAGTAATCTCCCAGTTTTTAGATTTCAATTTTTAACAAATATATCTATTCTCTAATTTTTTTTTAAATACTTTTAGTTAAGAGAAAATAAGGACACTTCTGGGACACCTCGTACGTAACAAGAATAAGTCATTTCCAGTTTTAATTCTCGGCAGACTTTTTTATTGCGACGCGCGAGATCTCTCTGTTTTAGAGGCCACTTCCTATTTGGGTCGCTTTTTGCAATGCAATTTTTTGTTCAATAATTCAAGTGGAAATGAGTACTGGAATAACGAAGAAAAATAGTCAAAATGATTGAAATGACGGTGTCCTTTGTAACACAATTTTTGTGTTGGTGAAACCGTAAAAACAAATTGAAATTTGTAAAAAAACCAGTATAAATAAAAAAATCTGAAACAATCCTATATTTATTTAAAAAAAAAGATTAAACAAATGTATGCATATATCACGTGTCACGTCTTTTTAATCTTTATTTTAAACTCTAACGTGTTTATTCGAGTCGTTTTTTTTAGAGAAATTTATAATTCTCCCTCACACATATTTTCTCTCTCTGCACAGAATTTTCTTTCAACAAGTTTCCACACTTGGCTTTAATAAATTTTTCTACGAGAAACAAATTTACAGTTACCATATTTTGAAATGCCTCGCTTCTCACGCTAAGTTGAAAAAATGCAATTAATTTCCTTTTAAAAGAATCTACTAGGAACATTAAAAACAAATTTTTTGTCGTTTGCAGAACAATCACTTTGGCTCTTTGAGGCGAAAACGTTTATGCACTAAAATTACGTTCGTTCAGAAAGTAAACTTACTTGAATATTCGAGGTAATTGCTGTCAAATTATGATTATCATAATGTATTCCTTAAGAGCTTGTTATTCTTGCGTTACGTATTGAATACCGCAAGACTTAATCCTTTCAATAGTCGAGAAAACGTACGTCATTACAGGCAAATATTGTCTCTCAAGAAGACTTTGCTTAAATGTCAGAAAGTTGTTTCAACTTATGTAATATGAATATTTCCAATTATATGCACCAATCAGTTAAAATGTATAGCATTGCACATTGCGCTTACAATTTCATACGTGTTATACTCATTAATTTTTTCCTACAAGCCTCGTCATATAATTACACTTCATAATTCTATAGATATGAATAATTTTACGTTCTGAATTGTATGCCTAGTATAATTTAAGAAATACATTTTTTCAAAGAGACTACATATCAATATTAACATTCTAATGTGTATATACAATTTTATATTATTTTATGTATGTGTATATGTATGAATAATTTTTTATATTATATGTATATAATTTAAATAAGATTTTTTTATCAATAAGAGAGATATTTTTTAAAGCTCGCGTAATTTAAATGTAATTTGAATTTCTTGAAAGTCTTATGATTGATATTTCATTAAATTGCACTCGTAACTGAATGCATTTCAGGAATGTACGTATATTACGTTAACCGTGGAAATTGTGAAGTTATTGATAGAGAGAAATTGCATTCAAACCCAAATGAAAAAGAACGGACGTGGGCGAATTGAAACTTCGGCGTTGGTAACTTTTATCGAGAGTCGATAGTATCAGAGTACGGTTCGGTATTCTTGGGTTGATATTTTCTAAACACCGATTTGGGAATGCAATTTCTCAGGGTCGCCTTCATTTTACGATTCAACGCGCTGTTTTAATAACGCGGTTGACGCGCATGTTGGTCGCATTGTTCGCCTCCACATTATTCGTTTCGCCTTCTATCGATCGACACGCATGAACGATCGTATAATTCGTTCCGTACGACAGTTCAGAATTTTCTATTCAGTTTCTGGTTGTGCGACGCAAAACTATAGCATTGCGAAAAATTGGAACTTTTAAAATTGCAGGGAGACGCTTCATTAAGAAATCACGATGGCATTTCTATGTACGAGATGTCCTAGGATGAAGATGAAATACCTAGTGTTGTCCCGTGAGAAGCTTAGAATGAATTTTCCATTAGCGAAGAAATGTCAGAAAAAAGCGAGACGGCTCATCAATTTTCATAATCTTTTACATTTCAACATTTATTCATGTATAATTCTAGTTCTGAAGTTTTAAAATCTTATTTAAATTGAAACTAATATAAAAATGTATATGAGGTAATTATTGTTACACAATAGCTAGTAGTAAAGTAAATTATAATTATTATAAAGTAAAATTATTATAGTTGATTACTCAAGAAAACAGAATAGAACATTAAATAGAATTTAATAATCTACATATTACTTATATGCGCGCTCTCTTATTTCACACAATTATAATACATATTATTATAAAAGCTGTAATATAGAATGTTTCTATTTTGCTTCTATTTGTTTATAAGTATTCATTTTGTTTTAGATAAATAACATTTTCTAATTAATCCGCTGTAAACATGATATTTTCTTATTTTTTTCTTGAAAATTACTTGATTGTTTAGTGATAAAAATTTTTCCGAGTTCAAAGAAGTCAACTTTTATAAACTAATGTCATTATATTATTTTTTTTTAAGTATATGCCCTTAAATATTATAGCCTGAAAGGATTTTCTTATCCATTTATATAAAAGTTATAAATATTTAAGCAATATCATGTTTTCCCAAAACTCTTATTCCAATTTAAATCTGTAAAAAATAAATATAATACAATATGACTTTTATGTAAAAACTTATTAAAGGTTTAATAAATACACTAGAATTTTTTCAGATTTTTATATAATTTGGAACAATAAAAAAATTTACTTTGTCCCTCAAAGTCTCTCATTGCACTCTACGGAGTCAAAATTTTATGTTGCCGGTGGAGGATCGATAATTCGATTACGATTTCAAAATCTCCGTCAAAGCTCTTTCCAAACGTATTACGAATCCCTCCCATTTAATCGAATCACTTTGTCATTTAGGCCCTTATTAGGACGACTTATGCAACACGAGATCAAATGTGGAGGTGGCTCTATGTGGGAGTTGCGTCATCTCGTGTAACCAGAGAAACGCCAGGGGAAGAGAGAAAGAGAATTCTGGAGCACGCGATGCTTTCCGTCCGACCGAAACGCGATTCGTTTCAAAAATATCTATGCTTCGTTCACGTGTCAGTAACATTGAGCACGAATGAGGTGAAATCGATTTGCTTGATCCTTCGTTGCTTACGAAATTATGTAGACATTACGTTACAAATGTGCTAACGCAGCGAACCGAATAATACGTGTGACTGATCATTGCGTACAAATGGTTATAACAAATATATATTGTTATAACAAATATACATTGAAAAGTTTAATTATTTATTTCATAACATCATATTTTATTTCAATATTTTATCATAAATTAACTTTCTATAAAAAATAATATTAATATACAAATTACGTATAAAAGTTCATAATAGAATTACTTTATTAATTATTTCTTTGTAAATTATCTTTTAAAATTAGTTAATATAAAGTAACTTTTTCTTTCTCGCAACAATTACCAGGAACTTCCAATGTTTCGTTAGTTTACTTAATTTATACTTTACAACTTGTGTTTCACAATTTATGAATATTTTATCGAGATAATACGAATAGTTCTTTTGCTAGTGTAATAACAGAGATACGTGTCTTTAAAGTTAAACGTTAAATTGAACTGCTTGAGTCTCATCTGGCAAATCACATGAATAAAATTCACGTGATTAGCGTGACCTGGTACTAAATAGTGTCGCGACGATGCAGCTCAATGACTTCTCTGACGTTATATATATATGATATATATGATATATATACACACACATACACACATATATATATATATATGTATATATGTATATATACATACAACATATATGTATATTAAGCAAACTAACAAAATATTGAAAGTTCCTGATAATTATTACGAGAAAGGAGAAGTTAATATTTATATTATTTTATATTAACTAATTTTAAAAGATAAGTAATTTTATTACGTATTTTTAAACAAACATAATTATATTGATATTAAGTATCTTTCATAAAAAGGTATCTTTCATAAAATTCAAGATAAAACATTAATAATAAAATAAATAATTAAAAAATAAAATCTTAAAAAAGATATGTATGTATAATATATAGATTCACACACTCTATGTATATCGTGTGTATGTAAAGTATATTCTCTCTCTCTCTCTCTCTCTTTATACAAATATCTTTTTTCTATAAATTTATTTTCGTATTCTTTTTAAAATTTAATTCAGCAATATGTCACATCTTGCTTTATAAATAAGCTCAATCACGAGCTTATTTTTAACGATTCAAAATGAACATACAGCGTGCTAAAGTGGCCATAAATAGATGGACACAAGAAATAGACTTTTCAACGAACTCGAGTCGATAAGAGATGAGAGAGAAAAAGAGAAAGAGGAAACAGCAACGAGAGAAGCCGCGACGTTCCGTTTAAGCCAATTCATTCCGTGCACGCAAACTCATGCACGAGCCGCTTTTCATCAATGAACGCTGAAGTAACGCACGATAGTCGACAGCATTCTATACCTCTCGTTGGGAGAAAAGATCTAAGCAAGGCTTTTGCTCATAATGAGTACAGTCGGAGGCAAAACTGCTTTTTATACAAGGTGCTAAAAAGCAAGGTGTTAAACAATTGTAACGATGGATAATATAACATGTGTGTGTATGTATAAAATATATAAATTTGAATTTATATGTATATATATTTTTTTTTTATACTAGATCATTCATTTCGTTGAAATTATAGCGAATTGCCTTCTATACGTTAATTTTAAAAATTATCATTGAAAAAACTTATTAATCTTTAAGCAATAAATTTGAGTATTTTTAAGAAAATTTTACTTATGTCAATATTTTTTATATAAGCATTATTTAACATATTTTAATAAAATGAAAAAAAAGTTACATATTTTACTTATTTCTAACAGGTAACAAAATTAATCTATTTCATTCAAGAAACAATATTAAAATTGACAGATGAGACAGATATTATGATGTTAATGTTGCAATAGGGTTTAAAAAATTTACTCTACTTTTTGATCTTATTCATTGAAGTAAAATGTCGTCTAGTATAGTAAAAAGAGGCGTCGCATAATTTTCTTTTTAAAATGTAAAATAATTTCGGACTAAATTTTAGTGTCAAATGAGATTTTCTTAGCGTTTTACCTTTTAGACCAAACGAGATCGAATATTGTCAGCGTTGATAAAACTTGTGAGTCGTTCGCCAGCGGTTGAGCAATATTCGCGTTAATCGAGATTGGAACGTTCCCGTGACGAAAGTTACGAGATATAGGTGGGAAAGTACATTAACGTTACCGGGAAAGTACTTTGTTTTGACGTAGGAAAAGGAGAACATTGTGACATCGCAAATCTATTCTTGGTGTGTAAGAGGTCACGCGGATAAAACGAGTCTTTACGCCATAACGAAGTAAAGTAAACTTGCAAAACTTATTATAGACGTGCGATATTCTCTAACAAAATCAATTTCTTTGTCATTTTTATTGGCTTTTACCGATTAAAAAAAGAACGTCGCATACGAGAGACAGTCAATGAGAGAAAGAGAAAGAAGAAAGAAAAAAATAGAATGTGTTATCTGGATTAGAATTTTACATACATAAAATGACGTAAGACAAATAAGAAATTATATTTCAAGACGCGGAAATGTCATTGCTTCACATGTGCAAGTATCTATAAATTTCAAGTAATCATAGTGTACAAGATTAAATAATATAATTTTATCAATGATGTACAAGATTAAACACTATAATTTTATCGATGAACCTATCTTAGAGGATACATAAAAGACTATCCCTCCAGGCATACTAGTGAATGGATGAAACTCGATAACATCGCAATCGCTTCACTGATGGCGATTAATCACGAATTAGCGGCTGTCATCTATTCAAGTAGATGCTCCGTTTTATCGCGCGTTAAGTATTTTGCAACAATTCCGCCTCAACAATGTGAGAAAGCTGTCGATATTCGAAGCAAAGATCGTTATCGGTTATATGCAGTGGTATTCTCAAAGTGGATGCACGCGCTCGATCTCGAGTTATCATAGAATCGATCGCGTTTCGACGCTCGATTTCAACCCGTCTGATCATAACGCCCTGTTTCTATTGTATTTAACCATAATTGGTATAGTCATTGATTTATAAATTATTATTATACTAATATATTATATTAATATTACACGGTAATATTATTATAATATAATTATTATAATATTATTATAATATAATAATAAAATACAAATAAACAAATAAAATGATCCAGAAAGTCCACTCTAAATTTTAAGTTAAAATAACTCTTATTTTAAATTATTTTAACTTAATATCCCAAACTTTCCCAGACTTTCTGGGACATACAGAAAATGTTAAATTAGCATTTTATTTTTACTGTGTATACATTATAATTATTATATCGTACAAAACTTTATAAGATATTTATTATTAATTTTTATTCAAAGTTTATCGTTTCTGTTTTTTGTAAATATATTAATAACCGATACTGCAATCATCTAAAATCTCACGTCACTTTCAACAAATCGCAGAGTATGACATTCGAGTGACATCGAATCATTTATCATCGTGAGACGATGTCGCAAAAGAGTCAGAGTACTGACGGTCGCACGAGAAATGCCTCTCGGACAGTCGCTCGTAAAATGTATTTTGAGATGCAATCAACTCCTATCCAATATTTGAAAAGAATTACTGTTTAATTGCGTATGATACACACATCATTTATATTTACATTACAACTTTTAAACTTTTTCATTAATAATTTATCGAATAAAATGTTTGAAATGGGAACGATATTAATAGCAAATATAGCTTTATCATGTAATATTAATTAAAGAAAAAATGTATTTATATAAATTCAGTGATTATATTAAAACAACAAAATTCCATTAATTCATTGAACAAACTATAATAAAAAACTATTTTTTTTATTAATATAAGTAATAAGCCCGCTTCAGTTTTAATTATCTTTTGCTATTATTAACTGTCGTTATCATTAATAATTCAAGTTGTTGCAATTATTGTGATGACTGTGTCCTCCGCTAGGTATAAGTTCGAAATTTAAACGCAGGATTATGCAACATGCAGTTTCACGTAGTCGCACCTAAAAATGATCGACGGTTGCGAATTCACCGAGAATCACACCTAGCAGAACTCGTTTTTCATTGACAATGGGAATACGAGCTAGGCTCGATGGCGAGATGTTTATAATTAGCAAACATCTCGGGATTTGAGCGATCGAGAGAGTAACCACTGGACATATCTTGGCACACTGCTACGCTCAACCACGAGGAGACGCGACCAACAGGTTTTTCGTAGCTTGTTAACTCATCCGAGTACATTCGTGACGCGAGATATTCGTTTTCGTGACGCGAGATATTCGTTGCCTTCAATTGCGGGCACACCGGGTGTTCCGAAATTATTTATTACCCTGCCAAGTGGTTAAAGGCATAAAAGGAAAGACTCACGACCGTTTCCATCAATGCAGAATAACTTTGATCTCGGTTTAATTAACTTTTAATCTTTTTCTAGTTCTAAGAATTAGAACAAGATAAAGGGTAAGTTAAACCGAGATCAAAGTTAATTTACATCGGTGGAAGTGGACATTAGGTTCTCACTGAATTCCTATTGCTATCATGAATTCGTAATAGTTTCTATCAGAGCCCTCAACGATCTTTTCACGCGAGGAAAACATTAAATCATAAATCTCTTTCTAAAATGAAAAATTTAAATACATGTTTCACAGGACAACGATATTAAAATTATACTTTTCATTTTTACAAGAGCATGCTATCCGTTTATGCTATCGCCTTTCATCGATTACACCTCGAAAGAAACCGTCTTCGTAACGTCCACGTGTCTCGCTGGCCTTCAACTACTCCTCATGTTTCATAATTAATAAGAGTACGTCTAATATCTTTTAATGTTAGCTGTAGCCGTAAAACGTCATCGATACTCGATATCAACGTCAGCAGCGTTGAGAGCAATTGTTTACTCTGCGTGCTCTCTCTCTCTCTCTCTCTCTCTCTCGAAATAAACTATAGTGAGAGAATATAGATACTCTCAAATGATAGGGCTACTTTATTAACATTCACTATTTTTCCTTCTATATAATTACCCCGTGCACTTCTGTCGCCCTTTCCTTTCCCTTTCCACTGCTAATAAGCTAGATTATATTCGCAGAATGACGTCTATGTCTAATCTAGTATGTCGAATACGTATGGCGCGCAGTATGTTCTGTATACATACACAATTCGACGTGAAATTGTTTTTCATTACGATAACAAGATTCTCAAGATATTTTGAACCTAATAGAATATTCTTGTAAGGGTATTTTCGTTTTCCAGCTCTATTTTTAGCTAAAGGAAGAGAACTCAGCCGCGCGATTGTTATCGGGTTCTAAATACGACGGACAACACTTGCTCGTTTTATTTGATTTATTTATTATCTCATTTTTGCCGACGCGCGAGGCTTTAATTTTTCTTTCTTGTAGAACTTGTTTTTTTTAAACGAATTTTCCTAATGGAAGCTTTTTTCCGCTGAAAAAAAGAGTGCGCGTGAACGCGGGCTAATTTTGTGCTTTTTTCGTTTTCAAACGATAAATTGTCGATCGAAAATTCGTATATAACTAATCATTTTATTTATATATTATATATATTATTAAGATAAACTTATATCAACGGAGATATTAAAAAATTTCTAACAAAAATGTGCGAAAAGCGCGTTATTCGATTAATAAGTTAGTATCGTAGTTCAATCGTATTTCCCCAAAATTCAGGCACAAGGTAAACTATAAAGTTTCAAGCAAAATTAAAAAATATTATAAACAATTGGCAATTAACGTAACGTTTTGTTTAAATAGTATCAAAAAATTTCTATTAATATACATAAATTTCTCATCAATTCATTAATCACAATTCGTTTCTTGCTTCTTTTTTTAGAAACAATACTTTAAACGATACACGCAACGCGCGGACGAAGATAACTTGATCGTATTAAAAATTTTATTGCTCCTAACGTTCCAGCGGTTTTCCTCTAAACGATCATTAATATGATCATGTGCGAGAAGCGCGCCAGTATTGTATATATATATATTCCATTACAAACAAACAAACAAACAAACGTGGGCGTAGACTCGCGTGTAGACCGGCGAGATATGTGACTGTTAATCGCGAGGTTTGCGGCGCAATGATCTAATCTACATCTCTCTAGAAATTTATATTACTGATTAATTTTACTTTCACACGGAATTATCTTTGCGATCGCAAAATCCTCAAGTTCTCACTCAGAACAAAAGCAATATAAAAACCCTATGAATAAATATAAACCCAATGAATAGATAAAGACAAGTTTTTTAATTCATCGATTAATCACTCGCATCATGCAAATGCAGTTTTTACAAAGTTGCATTTGCACACATAACGCGATCAGTTGATGAATTTATTTCTTATATGTGTGTATCGAGGGAGGTCCGATCGCATCGCACTCTCTCACTCTTACTCAGGTGGACGAGCATGTATGAGCAAGAGGAGAAAATTTATTTAATACAATTCCGTTTTAAAAATCTTTTGTACAAAGATCAGTCTGTTAATTAGCCGGATGGTTCGTCTGGACATTAGAAAACGGAATTGCAGAGCCGGTTAAACCGCCGGTTAAAAGGATTACAGCGACGGTTTCGGTGCGACCGGCATCCCTGTCATTAGCGGCGGTTTTCCGCTTAGAAGGAGGTTGCACCTCCGGCGATTACGCGCTTACCTCGTTTGAGGGGCGCGACATGCATGACTCTTGGAGGGACCGATAAGAAGGGCGGACCGTGAGACCGCCTCTCATGACACCACGCCGCTACTTTTCAATGTAACCACCGCCGTTCGCGCCTTCTCGCAGCTGCTGTCCTCGCGTCTTTCGTCCACGTCTTCGTCTACTCGCAACCTCTTCCTCTCCCCGTCCGACCACTGTCCTCCACTTCCGGGACCGGCCGCTGCTGTCTCCTCTTACCACCCTATCAGCGCGCTCGCTCCTTTCCCTCTGTTGCGTGCTATTCTCGATCTCTCGTCGGCTCTCCTCTCGTTTCTCGTTCGACCGAGTGGCGACGACGTCGTACACTCTGTCCGCTGAATTTACTTATTCGCGATGTGTCTCCTCTTTCTCTCTCTCTCTCTCTTTTTTAATTAATTGTCGATGCCTCTGTCAAAGCGATGCTCCACGATGCTCCCTCACCAAGCTTTCGCGCTTTACTGGGCGTTCGTCGGTGGCGAGGTCTCAACCGAAGCCACCGCTGGTGAGGGAGTTGAGAGACGCGAGGGTAGAGAGACGTGAGGGCGAAGCGAGGAGAACCGGCGCGGCGCGGTGCGCGCGTCGGAGAATTCGCTCGATACCGACGACGGAGCGACGCCACCGTGAATCCTTACTCCGGAATGGTGCGAATCATCCATTGGTTATCCCGCGCTCATCACGCGGCTCCTGCGTGTGGGAATACGCAGGACGTCTGCACGCCGCCGTTTAATTTCAACGCCGCTTCGTCGAACTCGCCTTGTGCGTTTGGATTTAGATAAACGCTTGCACATCTTTGTAACAGAATTTCAATTTTTGAATATATAACGTAGGTAATATATATATATATATATATATATATATAATTTTTTAAATAAAAATTTACATAATATATTCTTATTAAAAAAAGAACGATTTAATTAATTCTAATATTAATGTATTTTCCTTCTCTGGATGGCACATCTATTTAAGAATGACACGGTTGAGTAATTTTACAATTAGTTAATTTATAAATATAAAAATGTACATAATACATATTTTGTAAATTAAGAATTTATATATTTAATACAAATTTATATATATTTTTTTATTAAAACAAGAACAATTTTATCAATTTTAATATTATGTTTTCGTTTTCTGATACCATCTACTTAAAAATGACGCGATCGATTGATATTAGCAAGTACAGAGTCGATCCAGGTTGAGATAATTAAGTACTGAATCCTAGGATTCAATACTTAATAATTTTGTATAACATCATTATCTTTTGTCCAAATTATTTTTATTAATTCAAACTTTGCTACACGCGTTATTATTTACCAGTTTTTTCGAAATACACCATACGTTTATTGATAAATAAAGTAAAATAAAAAATTGGTAGAAAAACCAAGTAAATTTGATTGTATACAAATTCATTATTATATAAAATAATATTTTCAATATATATATATATATATATATTTCAAGCCTCTGTTTCTGCTTATTAGTGTCATGGTCGACGCAACCTTCTCGATTAATTTGCTGCAAGATACAGAAATAACATGAATAATCACAATCGTTCTTCTGTACAGTTTGATTGACGATAAAATTACTTCGATTTTGTCCTCTTGAAGTCATCTTTTTTTCGTTTAAGGATTTAAGGACAGGGTTTACTCCTTTGTTCCGGGGGAGTCCTTCTTTCTAAGGAATTAAATTAGTTTATTTCGTTAATTTGGAAAATGACGTCGTATATGAACGCTACATGTACATATGCATATATATATCGTGTATAACAGCATACACATAAATATATAAATGCGCGTTATTTGTATTATATTGTATAATACATCCTCCAACGTTTCATCTCTATCTCACTCTCGCTTTTCAGACCCTAGGCCAGAAAATACGTTATTTGGTTTATAGCAAACAACAGTGCGCGACATACATTCGGAAAAAATATATAACAATTGTTTATCAATACATATGTATATATATATATGTATTAACAAGTAAATAACATGAAAAAAAGGAATGTTTCAATGTGCGCTGATAAAGGTGCGATAGACGATGGTCGCGAGCAGCCCAACAGCGATTGGAATCAACCAGGACCACCAAGAACTGCAATTTTCAATCATCACATCACGTTGCAGCATCGGCTGTTTACATATAATAATTCTTAAAAAAAAAGAACTTTCTGTCTGCTTTCATGAAGTGGATAGTATGAACACGTTCACATTTGATTTTATTCATGCAAATGTTCAAATTATCAAACTGGTGTATTTTATTTATAATTAATAATATAAGCTTAGCGAGTTTCGATAAGTTTGAAAAAAAAAACTTATTGAAATAAGAAGAAAGTAAGCGTACCATTAAATTATTTGTATAAAATAGCTATAGGTTTAGAAAATTGCACTTACAAGTCTTGTAAGTGCTGTCTTATTCACAAATAAAGTTTCTTCAAATATAAAACTAGATTTTCTAACGTAATCTGAATATTAATATTATAAATAAAATATTAGCGCTATTACAACTACTCTTCAAGTATAGAATTTTTAAATAATAAAGGTATGCAAATTGAACATTTGCGAGGTTAAATTGAATCTTTGATAGCACATTCGAAATTGAATTGAATTAAATCTGAATTTTTCATACTGAATCGAATGAAATTTTTTTGATTCAAATATGAATTGAATTTTATCAAATTTTCCCAAATTTATATTACATATTAATTTAAATGTATTTTCAATAAGACAGATTCTTTTTCATAAACAAGAAAATTAATTGCAAGAATTTTAAACAGTAATTACAAAAAATAATGTGCTAAGCAAACATTTTTAATAGATATTAGACAATACGTATGAGAGTACTATATTGATAAATTAGTATTGAAAATATACAAATTATAATGTTACTATTAAAGTGACTGTACTTTAGGGCATTTCATTAGGAAAATATAATGAAACAATTTTTAATTTTGTTTTACAGTTTAGAAAATCATGAAAAAATTTATAAATTATTAAAATAAATTTATAAAAAGATTTATTGTGTACATAAATTTTGAAATAATCTATAACATTTGGAAATAATAAAACAGTTTTGGAAATTGATGTTCAGACACAAGAAATGGTATGCACTAATGCAAGATTGGTTGCGCAAAAGATATAAATGAAACAATCAAGATAATTTATTTGAAATCAAATTATAGATGATTTGAAATTCTCAAACTATTCAAATTTGAACCTTTCAGATTCGAAAACAAATCTATTCAAATTCACACTATTCACACCTTTAATAGCAAATTTGTTTGAACTGGTATGTGCTATATATTAAAAGCACCATACACACAAATCATTGTAATGTTATGTTTAATATATTATACAAAATGAAAAGTTAAGTAAAAAGTGCAAATTAAACCATGAAATCTCTAATTTACGTTATTGTGTTATTTGTTAAATATATATTTTATTATTTAAGGTATTTGTACTTTACTTTTACACTTAGATTAGATTAGTGAAATAAGCAGGAGTAAAGTCCAATCAAATTCATTATGAGCAAGAAAATATATTCTTATTACATAAACAAGTCAATTAAAGACTTTAGTGATAAAATATATTGTATTGATAAAGTATGAAATACCCAGCTTTCACACAACAACAGTATAAGCGCAAAAATATTAAAATCAGATAACGTCAGATAAAGTATTTATGATAGCATCTTCATTTTTCTATATTCATACTATCTCTATGGAATCAGAATTAAAGAAAGTTGAGAAGAGAAAAGAGTTACTCATGTTAATGGAAAATTTAGGAAAGTTTATGAAACTGAAATAGTGTAAAAAAAAATAGCTTTCTAGAACAGTGATAAATATGGTTATTCTGAAATGTTAGAATTGTTTATAAAATCATCAAGTTCTTAAAATAATATAATATAAAAATGGAAATAATAACTCACCTGGAATTGTCCCCCTCATTTTTATTAGACCAGTCTGTAGGCTTTCCACTACCGTGCATCCTATCTTCCTAAAATTCATATAAATAATCAATAAACAATATAAAATATAAGGAACAGATTGACATGAAATTAAATTGATTCTTACTTCTACCAGTTCACCAATTTTGTACTTCTTCATCATTTCCCTGGCATCAGTAGAATGTCCAATATCTTCAAAAGCGTCTGTAGCATCACGTCCATTTTGCTCCAGGAGCACCTCTTCACCACCTGGATGCTATCAAACAAAATTAATATATCGGATTAGTTCTAATAAAAACAGCAAATTTGTTGGACATACATATTTTGGATAAGAAAGACTAAGATTTAATTTTTTACAAATTCAACAAAGATAAATCGATATCTAAATCTCTTTTTTTTCGTGAAAAGGGAAAATTAGCAACCTCATTCAAGAATTTGGTGACATCATAGATATTGTTGTGAATAATGATCCATGTATCCTTAGTTTCAACATGTTTCGCTACTTCATCTCGCGTAAATTGTTGGCTGGCTGAAGAGGAGGCGGCGGCGGTGTCACTTTTAACATTTTTAGTTGCCATCTCGTTGGGATTTTAATTTTTCCTTTAATCTGTTTCGTCGATGGAATTCGTGATCTTCGTTCTCTAAACAATTAGTAACGTCTATTCAGGTCTGTTGACTCAGCGTTTTTCACTCGGTTTCACTGATCTATGCGTCAAATATTAACTGATATTAACTAACGACTACTGACGGAAAATTAGACTTCGGTCACTATATAATCAGCGTTTTCAATAATCTCAGTCGACGCCAGTGATTTCCTGTTATTACCAGTTGACTTGTGCACTTGTGCTGACTCGCGTTGACTTGCGTCCGGAATGTCCGGATTTACTGGAAAAGGCAAACGGAAACTTGTACGATTTTTCAAGCTGTTCCGGATGGATTGGTTTGCGAAGGCACCGCGCCGCTCGGAGGCCTCTACATTCCTAGAGTCCCTAGAAGTAGAGAGTCTGGACATCTGCCCCTAAAATGTCGGTGATTAATATGGGTGCTTTCCAACAAGAGACACAGGCGACACTCCGTTTGTTTTCTGTTCCTGAACTCTCTAAATAAGTGTACACTTAAAATGAAATAGATAGATGTTTTAAAGTTAGCGAAAGCAAGAAGGAACGTTCCAGTGCAGTCTAGTGCAGGAATAGAAAACAAGCCTACTGTGTAACACAGTGTCTACATTGGTGCTTTCCAACTATGACACAGAGAGACACAGAGCGACACTGCAAAACCTGCAAAACCTGCAAAACACAGCTCAATCTTAAGTTTGGCCGTGTCAGCCAACACATCGGGCAAATAAATTATTTTTTCAATTGTGGTACTGGTACATTTTAGTCATGTTCAGTTATGTTTTGTCGCCTTAACATACAAAATTAAAATTATAGTTTGAACTTTTCGTTTCTTTACATACTACATTTTTAAATTAGCACAATGGACTTATATTTTTACTAAAAATGTTTCGTGTTCGAAAATAACGTACCAGACCCAGAATTCTTAGATGGTAATCAATATTCATTATTTTTATTTAAAGAATTGTAAGCCTAAGAAACAATGCATTCGTTGATTATTCATTATTCATGCGTATTTCATCAGATTAATTTGCATGTTTATTCTTTTGTCGGCATTGTAAAGAAGTTATTCCTACGTTGGATAATGTAAAATTCCTTCTTTAACGGGTCTGGATTTTCTACGGATAGATTTCTGATTCAATTCAAATCTGTGTTTTTTACTAAGTCAGTCTTTTACGCACTCTAGTGACCGTGTTTGGTAACTTATCTGTTCCAATTAGACTAGAGTCTAAAAATAGAGATATCTCTATAAAAATAAAGAGAGAAGCGACATCGAACCCCCACCACAACTTTCAGTATCCAATTGAGTCCTCCACCACTATTTTGGGACCGCTCTAACGTCATCAAACACCATTCGTATCATTCTACAAACAGCTGTGGTCACAATATGGCTGCTCGCTTAGCCAATCAAGTATCAATCAGATTACCAATCAGAGCTTCGGACATCAATGTCGCTTCTCTCTTTATATAGGACTCTAAATTAGACTACACAACTGTGTTACACTGGCTGTATTCCGATATTAACTGCCAGTACTGAAAATGTATAGTATATGTGACGTGAACTATAAATTTTCAGTACTGCCAGTAAAAACGGAACACAGCCACTGTGTCTCTGCTGTGGCCCAGTTTCACAACTTTGGGTTTAACCCGAGCTTAGTTGAACTACCGTCAAGTTTAACGCCACGGTTAAACTTCTATCGCGTTTCACAACCAGATTTTAACTCTAGGTTACGTAAACCTATAATCTATGCGAAGAAACTTCAACAGACTTATCTTTCTTCTAGAACAAGTAGTGTGATTGGTTGTTACCGAAGAGTAGGGAATGAGATATTACAGGTTCTATACACCAAGGTAAAAAATAATGAACAAATTTAAAAGTTTTAAGGTTTTCTTCTTACATGTTTCCAAATCAGTTTGAACTAAACAATTAAATTCAATTGTTACTGTAAAAATTTACACTTTATTAAGTACATTAAACATTGGAACACTAATTAGAAAAAAATTTCTCATAAAATAAAGAACAACAGATTAGAATAAAAGACAAAATTGAGTTTTGAAAAAAATAAATAAATCTAAAAGACAGCCACTCGAAATAAAAAAAAATTGTTCTTTGGAAAAACACATATATGGTCATCGTAATTATAGTATGTAATCTATAAGTACTAATTTAATAATATTACAAAACTATTTTTACTGTTCTGTTTTATGAGAAATTTCTTCTTTGATTTCTCTTAAGACTGCAGTAACAGATTCCTTGGTTAAGCGAAATCGAGCATAAAAATCAATGTCATCAAATTCTTCAAAATATGACGGTCGTCTTCTAATTATTCTCGGGCGTCGATTTATTATTTGCACAAAATCTTCATCGTCAGATGACGATAACATATATTCCAGAGCCATATCTTGCAACATAACCTTTTTACAATTCCGTGGAGATATCAGCCATGAAGTACAATTTTCGAAAGATTACTGAAAGCAGTGGCGCTGCAGTATTAAACCTCGGTTATCTACCTTAAACGCCCGAATTTCGCCGTTCAACTTTAACCGCAGTTTAACAACGTTAACCGAGGTTTAAGACAGTTGTGGGACACAATATTTACCGTAAACCAAGTTTAAAGGTTTAAACTCCGGTTAAACTAAGTTGTGAAACTGTGTGTGACACTGTGTCACACTGTGGCACTCAGTGATGGGATATGGAAAGATATTCACTAAGAAGGGAATTTTTGTGCGCATGCGTGAGATGACGTAGATAGTAATTTTCAGTGACGGATTTGGGAGCAACATGGGGTACCTACAGGGAGCTCTGTCATGCGCACAAGACCGCTTACTACTATGTTTACGAGTTTTCCCGCGTTTATACCGCGTCTTGTCCCTTTTGGAGTGAGGATCAGAAGATTATCGCTTCTAAAGGGACCTTGCGAAGATTTTTTCCTCCTCCGTAAAAAAAAAAAAAAAAAATTGTTGCAATATATTTGTATTATGTATTTGTATTTATTCATATTATTTTTTAAGCAGCATTTTATTTAAATAAAAAAATTGAATAAAAACTTTTTCTACAATTTACTTAATATTTCTTCCTTTTACCAATATAAGGGCCCTTATAGTACCACTAAAACTGTACGTCGATGAGGGTATGTAGCATTGCTTGAATGCGCGTGCGCGAGAAAGATCTTTCCATATCCCATCACTGGTGGCACTCTTGTTGGAAAGCACCCTATGTCAGTGTATGTATGTACGTGAGCTTTATGTGTGTGTATGTTTATCATTGTGTGCACTTGAATGTGTTGTATGCTGTTATCGCATTGGCTAAAGAAGATTAAATAGGGATCCGTATTGGTGCTGCCATTTTAGGTGCACAATCACGTGCATCCAATCACGGAACCCCGAGACGTCCAGACTCTCTACTTCTAGGGACTCTAACCCGGCCCGCCTGGCAGCACTGAGCTGCATAAGGAAATTGTTTGGTTCATTTCTTAACCAATGAGCATCCGTAACATCTCGAGTATAACGAACAAACTATTAAACTGAACAAGTATTAAACCGATCTCCGTCCAAATCTCTTTATTTAATTCGTAACTTGTTGAATTATATGATATATTCCACATCATATCGACGAATGTGGGCACTTCCGTTTTTCAAGACAGATCCAGCTAAATGTAAAGGAGAAAAGCGATACTGAGCCATATTGAGCGATACCAGTTTGTGATACAACATAACGTGACATGCTACCGGGAATCTGTCGTATGAGCGATGTTGGTCTGTAGTGAGGAAGATTGTAAACAAAGGAAAGAAAAAAGGAAAAGTACCCGGTAGCCAAACATGAACATCGTCGATCGAATTCTAGTGCCTTTGTTCATTTTTACGTTCCTCGCATCCGTACGATGCGAATTAATAACGCTTGGTATTGCTGGTGCTTTAAGCGGTTTAGGTTATTACGCGTACGACAAGTACAAATGCGCGTACCAAGAATGTTGTACGGACGAGTACATTCATCCTGATTTAGATAGTGAGTGTGAATCTATAATTTTGAATTTCTGTTCTCAACAAAAAAGAAACCCTTAGTTTTTTTATTAAATTTATTATGGACTTATTTTCTCTAATATTCTATCATAATTATATGATCATGAAATTTTATTAAATCATCAATGTAATCTTACTTTGATATTTATTTTATTATCAATTTATGTGAGAAATATTGTAATTTAATTATATTAAAAAGATTTTTTTATTTGTTAATTTAATAACAGTTGTAATGTTTTTTTTTTATAAAGCTTTAGTTTTGAAGATCAATATCCATTTTATAAATATAAGAACATTTCTGATTTATCTGTAATGAGTCCTACATGGTCAATAATACTAATCAGTAATATTAGTCATCAGAATCTAACATACAGGCATTTATATTTTTACAACTTATGATTATTTTTGTAATTGTTATCCATGATTGTGGAACCTGCATCCTTTTCAGGCAGTCAGTATTACTGTCAATACAGTGTATCCTTAAATAGTAATACTAATGCTCAAGAATTAAGAAATTTAGATCACTATCAATATTCTACATCAGTCCAACAGTATTAATCACACACAATCAATATTGTCAGTATTTATTGATACTGATAGTATTATTAACCATGTAAGGTTCCTATAAAATTCAGTAGCCTATATTCAAAACACACTTATAAATATGTCAGCATATTTTTTGTCATTCTTTATCATTCATTAGACATAAAACAAGGATGGGATGACAAAAAAGTAAGCTATATCTTTATAAGTAGGTTTTGAATATAGATCAATGTCTTTATGTATCTTCTGTATGCCATATTAAGATAGAAATGTTAAATAATTATTAAAATTAAAGGATTAGAATACATGCTTACTGCTAAATTATTTGGGCAAGACATTGCTCGTGAAACGATCATAAATGCATTGCGGGGCCACTATGAAAGTCATAATTCACCCAAGGCATTGGTCATGAGCTTTCATGGTACACCAGGAACTGGCAAGAACTATGTGGTACAGATGATAGCCAAAGCTTTTTATAAAAATGGTATGCAGAGCAAGTATTTTCACTTTTTCAATGGCCGTAATGATTTTCCTCTGCAACGAAAATTAGATGAGTATAAGGTACATGTAAATATTTATAATTCATTATTCATTATAATTCTAAATAAAGAAAGTAAAGTAATAAATAAATTCTTTTCTAGGAAAATTTGTACAAAGTTATCTCCATTGCTCTACAACAGTGTGATAGGTCGATGTTTGTATTTGATGAAGTGGACAAAATGCCAGAGGATTTACTAAACGTTCTGGTTCCCTTTCTCGACTACAACAGCTATCACAAATCTACCAAGCACAGTGAATCCATGTATCAGAATAAAGCTGTTTTTATATTTCTCTCGAACACTGGCAGCGCACAGATAGTACAATATCTCACAAACATGTGGGAGAGAGGCAGGAACCGAGAGGACGCGCGATTGCAAGATTTCGAGAAATTGGTAGCAGAGGGGGCGTTCAATGAGAAGGGTGGTTTCCATCACAGTGACACTATACAGGCCAGCGTAATTGATCATTACGTGCCCTTTTTGCCTCTTGAGGAGGTGCACGTTAGAAAGTGTTTGGCAAGGTCTTTCGTTGAGCGAGGGTTTAGTCCAAAGGAGGAGATGATAGAGGAGGCGCTATCACACTTGACTTTTGGCCCTGAGCCGCATAATCTGTACTCGATGGCTGGCTGTAAGAGGATAGAGCAGAAAGTTGCTTCTATTGTATATCGTAAACAAAATGTGGAGTCTAAGGCTATTGAGAAAGACAGATTGACATAATTTAGAATGCTCGAACTGTTAATAAAAATAATATCAACGAAACATTCTCTATTATATAAGCATTTGTATAACATCTCGATAAGATCCTTTATTGATAGAATTTCTTATTGGCACACTCAGAAAAATACGTCTAACAATTAAAAAAATAGTAAAATTAATTTGTCATACTTACAATAAAATATATATGAAAAAGATAAATATATATATTATGTATATATATTTTTGTATCTATATATAGTTGTTCGATAATCAGTAATATAACTAGTAAAAAGAGAATAATTTCTCAATTTTTTTGAATAAATTTCTCAATTTATCATTTCTGTTACTTGGAATAACAATATATCTAGCTAATTTCATAAACTGTTAATGAAATTTGGTGTATTTCCCTCCTGGACTTTTGAACTTATTGTTAGTACCTAAATATTACTATTCTACCCACTGGACAGAGTTTTGATTGGCACTAATTGAGCTTATGATGGATTAAGATTTTTAGGCAGCTTTTCTTTCATGGACTTGTAACTTGTTACTCCAAGCAACAATTAGAAGAGATCATAAAGAAATTTACATATAATTACATTTCATTTTATCTAAATATGTACATTTTAAAAGTCAGTTAAAAGGGACATCAATAATTAATAGAAAAGTGTGTGATGTAAAGATATAATATTATCAATAACATTAAACTTGTAGAACCAATGATATTTTTTTTAGACATATTTAACAATGCAAAAACATGCGAATACAATACATATACACACAGATTAATCGTATTCTATAATGAGAAATTGTTCTCTTTGTTCTTCAATTACCGAACACCCTGTATACAATTTGTGTACGCATTTATTCGCAATTATAATTAGATATACCTTTTATTAATTGTACATACATATAGGATTGTGCACAATTAATGTCTGGCAATTGACTCTGAAGTTTAATCATAAAGAAGAAAGTTGCTGGCAAGATATATACAGTATGCCCATAAAAAATAAAAGAGATCGTTAACATATTCGAAAATTTACTTTTTATTAAAGTTGAAGTGGATAACTACGCATCTATTAAAAATATGTTAATTTGAATTCTTTGGTATAATCTTTCTCTTCTTTTAATTTTCCTTAAGAAAAATAATTAATTTTCAAAGAAAATAATCGAGCTCCTATTTTTGGGGGAAAAGGCATTTTTGTATACACACATATTTTTCTAAATGTATTTTCTAAATGTATTTTCAAACAAACAACTTTAGTCTTTATGACATCATCGCCTAACAATAATTAGGAATGCCGCGTCGCAGTAAAAAATACATGTATATGAAATTATTGTTTTCATAATTCTATACAGTGGCTAAAAATATTTATCTAAGTTGTCTAAGTGTAGCGCCGGGCATACAACGATCTGTATAACACGTTCGAATCTTATTAAACACAAAAGAACAGTAGCATCAGAGTTGCGCATGTGACGCGCAAGTTATGCATACATTTACTTACGTTTTGTTTATACAACGCAAAAAATGCCTCGTGAATAAACTCATCTTCTCATACTTCCCTATTGAGGTATGCGTCAATAGAATTACCATGATTGCACCGTAAGATAATTAACACGGCGTTTATCGGCTATTTCGAAAAAGTCAACAAATTAGGTCGTTGCGTATAAAATGTCGGTTCTATAACTGCTAAAAAAAATTATTAAAAAATATAACAATGTGATATAAATTATATTCTATTATAAAATCTTATTTTATACATTTTACCCTATATAACATTCCTCGTCCCTTAAGATGTAATAAACCTTATGTCATTAGAAGATCAAGATGTCTTTTCCTAAATGTAAAATTTATATTACAAACGTCACATGATTAAAAAAAATAAATAAAATACGCATTTTTTAATAGAAATATTTCACAAATCATCAATTTACTTTAAAATTTTATATTTACAAGCATGCAATTTTGTAAAAGAATCGTATCATTTTATCACAATACGTAATATACAATTATTGAAAGACATCTAATTGAAAACTTGGAAATCCGATATATTATATGCAACGATATAATAATTTGTCTTTAATAATCCTATTCTTCCTCCACATATTCTTTAGGAAAGAATCCTACTTTATCACCTATTTTACCCTTCCACCATCCTTTGGCATCACCTTCCTTGCTCAGCACCACGACTCGACAACCACGTCGTAGGCTCAATTGATTGCCTTCGCAGCCACGGAAATCAAACAACGCCCTGGCCAAGACACGCCGGTACGGCCATAATAGGCGCTGGTCCAGTTTTTCAAAGTTCTCTGAAAGCGACGCTCCTTCGTAGTACTCGACCAACTCAACGACGCTTTTAAAGAACCGGGACTCGCTGAGATAGTATAGATCAGCACCATCCACATCACGCTTGAATACTCCACGCTTGAATACTCGGATATGTTTCACTGTTCCTTCCGCTCTGAAAAGTGTAATTATAATTTTATCAGTATCTAATGAAAAGCTTTAGCAAATAGAAATAATTAGAAAAACAGAATCTATAAGTTTAACTTTAAATATTATATATAATATACATATTAATAAAAATGTAAAAATTTATTAAATATAAATGAGTTAGATATTTTTTTCTCCAATATAATATGGAAATGGACATAAAATGCAATAGAATTTTCCTAGAATAAAAGAATTTTTTATTCAAGCTTACTTAATACTAAGAGCATAATTGGTTTCATGTTTGAGACGAGGTTGTCCAGCCGGACGAACGCGTAGCATGTAGGTGCCATCTTCGCGGGATTCCAGTTTGTTAGAAGCTGCATCTCTGCCC